>NW_025063467.1:0-72718 GCF_018153295.1 Drosophila grimshawi
AGAAATTCTAACTTCTGACAATTATTGGCGAAGATACATCCGTTTGAATTTGGAAAAAGAAACTTAAAACGTCAATTTCTCGAAATGACTTCGAGACTACATATTTTCAGCTTTTGATGCAGAGTAAAAATATATAAAAAGGGCTTCATAATGTTGACAGAAATTCTAGCTTCTGACAATTATTGGCGAAGATACATCCGTTTGAATTTGGAAACAGAAACTTAAAACGTCAATTTCTCGAAATGACTTCGAGACTACATATTTTCAGCTTTTGATGCAGAATCAAAATATATAAAAAGGGGTTCATAATGTTGAAAGAAATTCTAACTTCTGACAATTATTGGCGAAGATACATCCGTTTGAATTTGGAAACAGAAACTTAAAACGTCAATTTCTCGAAATGACTTCGCGACTACATATTTTCAGCTTTTGATGCAGGGTCAAAATATATAAAAAGGGCTTCATAATGTTGAAAGAAATTCTAACTTCTGACAATTATTGGCGAAGATACATCTGTTTGAATTTGGAAACAGAAACTTAAAACGTCAATTTCTCGAAATGACTTCGAGACTACATATTTTCAGCTTTTGATGCAGAATCAAAATATATAAAAAGGGGTTCATAATGTTGAAAGAAATTCTAACTTCTGACAATTATTGGCGAAGATACATCCGTTTGAATTTGGCAACAGAAACTTAAAACGTCAATTTCTCGAAATGACTTCGAGACTACATATTTTCAGCTTTTGATGCAGAGTCAAAATATATAAAAAGGGCTTCATAATGTTGAAAGAAATTCTAACTGCTGACAATTATTGGCGAAGATACATCCGGTTGAATTTGGAAACCGAAACTTAAAACGTCAATTTCTCGAAATGACTTCGCGACTACATATTTTCAGCTTTTGATGCAGAGTCAAAATATATAAAAAGGGCTTCATAATGTTGAAAGAAATTCTAACTTCTGACAATTATTGGCGAAGATACATCCGGTTGAATTTGGAAACCGAAACTTAAAACGTCAATTTCTCGAAATGACTTCGCGACTACATATTTTCAGCTTTTGATGTAGAATCAAAATATATAAAAAGGGCTTCATAATGTTGAAAGAAATTCTAACTTCTGAAAATTATTGGCGAAGATACATCCGTTTGAATTTGGAAACAGAAACTTAAAACGTCAATTTCTCGAAATGACTTCGAGACTACATATTTTCAGCTTTTGATGCAGAGTCAAAATATATAAAAAGGGGTTCATAATGTTGAAAGAAATTCTAACTTCTGACAATTATTGGCGAAGATACATCCGTTTGAATTTGGGAAAAGAAACTTAAACCGCCAATATCTCGAAATGACTTCGAGACTACATATTTTCAGCTTTTGATGTAGAATCAAAATATATAAAAAGGGCTTCATAATGTTGAAAGAAATTCTAACTTCTGACAATTATTGGCGAAGATACATCCGTTTGAATTTGGAAACAGAAACTTAAAACGTCAATTTCTCGAAATGACTTCGAGACTACATATTTTCAGCTTTTGATGCAGGGTCAAAATATATAAAAAGGGCTTCATAATGTTGAAAGAAATTCTAACTTCTGACAATTATTGGCGAAGATACATCCGTTTGAATTTGGAAACAGAAACTTAAAACGTCAATTTCTCGAAATGACTTCGAGACTACATATTTTCAGCTTTTGATGCAGAGTAAAAATATATAAAAAGGGCTTCATAATGTTGACAGAAATTCTAGCTTCTGACAATTATTGGCGAAGATACATCCGTTTGAATTTGGAAACAGAAACTTAAAACGTCAATTTCTCGAAATGACTTCGAGACTACATATTTTCAGCTTTTGATGCAGAATCAAAATATATAAAAAGGGCTTCATAATGTTGAAAGAAATTCTAACTTCTGACAATTATTGGCGAAGATACATCCGTTTGAATTTGGAAACAGAAACTTAAAACGTCAATTTCTCGAAATGACTTCGAGACTACATATTTTCAGCTTTTGATGCAGAATCAAAATATATAAAAAGGGCTTCATAATGTTGAAAGAAATTCTAACTTCTGACAATTATTGGCGAAGATAAATCCATTTGAATTTGGAAACAGAAACTTAAAACGTCAATTTCTCGAAATGACTTCGAGACTACATATTTTCAGCTTTTGATGCAGAGTAAAAATATATAAAAAGGGCTTCATAATGTTGACAGAAATTCTAGCTTCTGACAATTATTGGCGAAGATACATCCGTTTGAATTTGGAAACAGAAACTTAAAACGTCAATTTCTCGAAATGACTTCGAGACTACATATTTTCAGCTTTTGATGCAGAATCAAAATATATAAAAAGGGCTTCATAATGTTGAAAGAATTTCTAACTTCTGAGAATTATTGGCGAAGATACATCCGTTTGAATTTGGAAACAGAAACTTAAAACGTCAATTTCTCGAAATGACTTCAAGACTACATATTTTCAGCTTTTGATGCAGAATCAAAATATATAAAAAGGGCTTCATAATGTTGAAAGAAATTCTAACTGCTGACAATTATTGGCGAAGATACATCCGGTTGAATTTGGAAACCGAAACTTAAAACGTCAATTTCTCGAAATGACTTCGCGACTACATATTTTCAGCTTTTGATGCAGAGTCAAAATATATAAAAAGGGCTTCATAATGTTGAAAGAAATTCTAACTTCTGACAATTATTGGCGAAGATACATCCGTTTGAATTTGGGAAAAGAAACTTAAACCGCCAATATCTCGAAATGACTTCGAGACTACATATTTTCAGCTTTTGATGCAGAATCAAAATATATAAAAAGGGGTTCATAATGTTGAAAGAAATTCTAACTTCTGACAATTATTGGCGAAGATACATCCGTTTGAATTTGGAAACAGAAACTTAAAACGTCAATTTCTCGAAATGATTTCGAGACTACATATTTTCAGCTTTTGATGCAGAGTCAAAATATATAAAAAGGGCTTCATAATGTTGAAAGAAATTCTAACTTCTGACAATTATTGGCGAAGATACATCCGTTTGAATTTGGAAACAGAAACTTAAAACGTCAATTTCTCGAAATGACTTCGAGACTACATATTTTCAGCTTTTGATGCAGAATCAAAATATATAAAAAGGGCTTCATAATGTTGAAAGAAATTCTAACTTCTGACAATTATTGGCGAAGATACATCCGTTTGAGTTCGGAAACAGAAACTTAAAACGTCAATTTCTCGAAATGACTTCGAGACTACATATTTTCAGCTTTTGATGCAGAATCAAAATATATAAAAAGGGCTTCATAATGTTGAAAGAAATTCTAACTTCTGACAATTATTGGCGAAGATACATCCGTTTGAATTTGGAAACAGAAACTTAAAACGCCAATATCTCGAAATGACTTCGAGACTACATATTTTCAGCTTTTGATGCAGAATCAAAATATATAAAAAGGGCTTCATAATGTTGAAAGAAATTCTAACTTCTGACAATTATTGGCGAAGATACATCCGTTTGAATTTGGAAACAGAAACTTAAAACGTCAATTTCTCGAAATGACTTCGAGACTACATATTTTCAGCTTTTGATGCAGAATCAAAATATATAAAAAGGGCTTCATAATGTTGAAAGAAATTCTAACTTCTGACAATTATTGGCGAAGATAAATCCATTTGAATTTGGAAACAGAAACTTAAAACGTCAATTTCTCGAAATGACTTCGAGACTACATATTTTCAGCTTTTGATGCAGAGTAAAAATATATAAAAAGGGCTTCATAATGTTGACAGAAATTCTAGCTTCTGACAATTATTGGCGAAGATACATCCGTTTGAATTTGGAAACAGAAACTTAAAACGTCAATTTCTCGAAATGACTTCGAGACTACATATTTTCAGCTTTTGATGCAGAATCAAAATATATAAAAAGGGCTTCATAATGTTGAAAGAATTTCTAACTTCTGACAATTATTGGCGAAGATACATCCGTTTGAATTTGGAAACCGAAACTTAAAACGTCAATTTCTCGAAATGACTTCGCGACTACATATTTTCAGCTTTTGATGCAGAATCAAAATATATAAAAAGGGCTTCATAATGTTGAAAGAAATTCTAACTGCTGACAATTATTGGCGAAGATACATCCGTTTGAATTTGGAAACCGAAACTTAAAACGTCAATTTCTCGAAATGACTTCGAGACTACATATTTTCAGCTTTTGATGCAGAGTCAAAATATATAAAAAGGGCTTCATAATGTTGAAAGAAATTCTAACTGCTGACAATTATTGGCGAAGATACATCCGGTTGAATTTGGAAACCGAAACTTAAAACGTCAATTTCTCGAAATGACTTCGCGACTACATATTTTCAGCTTTTGATGCAGAGTAAAAATATATAAAAAGGGCTTCATAATGTTGAAAGAAATTCTAACTTCTGACAATTATTGGCGAAGATACATCCGTTTGAATTTGGAAACAGAAACTTAAAACGTCAATTTCTCGAAATGACTTCGAGACTACATATTTTCAGCTTTTGATGCAGAGTCAAAATATATAAAAAGGTCTTCATAATGTTGAAAGAAATTCTGACTTCTGACAATTATTGGCGAAGATACATCCGTTTGAATTTGGGAAAAGAAACTTAAACCGCCAATATCTCGAAATGACTTCGAGACTACATATTTTCAGCTTTTGATGCAGAATCAAAATATATAAAAAGGGGTTCATAATGTTGAAAGAAATTCTAACTTCTGACAATTATTGGCGAAGATACATCCGTTTGAATTTGGCAACAGAAACTTAAAACGTCAATTTCTCGAAATGACTTCGAGACTACATATTTTCAGCTTTTGATGCAGAGTCAAAATATATAAAAAGGGCTTCATAATGTTGAAAGAAATTCTAACTGCTGACAATTATTGGCGAAGATACATCCGGTTGAATTTGGAAACCGAAACTTAAAACGTCAATTTCTCGAAATGACTTCGCGACTACATATTTTCAGCTTTTGATGCAGAGTAAAAATATATAAAAAGGGCTTCATAATGTTGACAGAAATTCTAGCTTCTGACAATTATTGGCGAAGATACATCCGTTTGAATTTGGAAACAGAAACTTAAAACGTCAATTTCTCGAAATGACTTCGAGACTACATATTTTCAGCTTTTGATGCAGAATCAAAATATATAAAAAGGGCTTCATAATGTTGAAAGAATTTCTAACTTCTGAGAATTATTGGCGAAGATACATCCGTTTGAATTTGGAAACAGAAACTTAAAACGTCAATTTCTCGAAATGACTTCAAGACTACATATTTTCAGCTTTTGATGCAGAATCAAAATATATAAAAAGGGCTTCATAATGTTGAAAGAAATTCTAACTGCTGACAATTATTGGCGAAGATACATCCGGTTGAATTTGGAAACCGAAACTTAAAACGTCAATTTCTCGAAATGACTTCGCGACTACATATTTTCAGCTTTTGATGCAGAGTCAAAATATATAAAAAGGTCTTCATAATGTTGAAAGAAATTCTGACTTCTGACAATTATTGGCGAAGATACATCCGTTTGAATTTGGGAAAAGAAACTTAAGCCGCCAATATCTCGAAATGACTTCGAGACTACATATTTTCAGCTTTTGATGCAGAATCAAAATATATAAAAAGGGGTTCATAATGTTGAAAGAAATTCTAACTTCTGACAATTATTGGCGAAGATACATCCGTTTGAATTTGGAAACAGAAACTTAAAACGTCAATTTCTCGAAATGACTTCGCGACTACATATTTTCAGCTTTTGATGCAGGGTCAAAATATATAAAAAGGGCTTCATAATGTTGAAAGAAATTCTAACTTCTGACAATTATTGGCGAAGATACATCTGTTTGAATTTGGAAACAGAAACTTAAAACGTCAATTTCTCGAAATGACTTCGAGACTACATATTTTCAGCTTTTGATGCAGAATCAAAATATATAAAAAGGGGTTCATAATGTTGAAAGAAATTCTAACTTCTGACAATTATTGGCGAAGATACATCCGTTTGAATTTGGCAACAGAAACTTAAAACGTCAATTTCTCGAAATGACTTCGAGACTACATATTTTCAGCTTTTGATGCAGAGTCAAAATATATAAAAAGGGCTTCATAATGTTGAAAGAAATTCTAACTGCTGACAATTATTGGCGAAGATACATCCGGTTGAATTTGGAAACCGAAACTTAAAACGTCAATTTCTCGAAATGACTTCGCGACTACATATTTTCAGCTTTTGATGCAGAGTCAAAATATATAAAAAGGGCTTCATAATGTTGAAAGAAATTCTAACTTCTGACAATTATTGGCGAAGATACATCCGTTTGAATTTGGAAACCGAAACTTAAAACGTCAATTTCTCGAAATGACTTCGCGACTACATATTTTCAGCTTTTGATGCAGAGTCAAAATATATAAAAAGGGCTTCATAATGTTGAAAGAAATTCTAACTTCTGACAATTATTGGCGAAGATACATCCGTTTGAATTTGGAAACAGAAACTTAAAACGTCAATTTCTCGAAATGACTTCGAGACTACATATTTTCAGCTTTTGATGCAGAATCAAAATATATAAAAAGGGGTTCATAATGTTGAAAGAAATTCTAACTTCTGACAATTATTGGCGAAGATACATCCGTTTGAATTTGGGAAAAGAAACTTAAAACGCCAATATCTCGAAATGACTTCGAGACTACATATTTTCAGCTTTTGATGCAGAATCAAAATATATAAAAAGGGCTTCATAATGTTGAAAGAAATTCTAACTTCTGAAAATTATTGGCGAAGATACATCCGTTTGAATTTGGAAACAGAAACTTAAAACGTCAATTTCTCGAAATGACTTCGAGACTACATATTTTCAGCTTTTGATGCAGAATCAAAATATATAAAAAGGGCTTCATAATGTTGAAAGAAATTCTAACTTCTGACAATTATTGGCGAAGATACATCCGTTTGAATTTGGAAACAGAAACTTAAAACGTCAATTTCTCGAAATGACTTCGAGACTACATATTTTCAGCTTTTGATGCAGAGTAAAAATATATAAAAAGGGCTTCATAATGTTGACAGAAATTCTAGCTTCTGACAATTATTGGCGAAGATACATCCGTTTGAATTTGGAAACAGAAACTTAAAACGTCAATTTCTCGAAATGACTTCGAGACTACATATTTTCAGCTTTTGATGCAGAATCAAAATATATAAAAAAGGGCTTCATAATGTTGAAAGAAATTCTAACTTCTGACAATTATTGGCGAAGATACATCCGTTTGAATTTGGAAACAGAAACTTAAAACGTCAATTTCTCGAAATGACTTCGAGACTACATATTTTCAGCTTTTGATGCAGAATCAAAATATATAAAAAGGGCTTCATAATGTTGAAAGAAATTCTAACTTCTGACAATTATTGGCGAAGATACATCCGTTTGAATTTGGAAACAGAAACTTAAAACGTCAATTTCTCGAAATGACTTCGAGACTA
The DNA here is from genome assembly GCF_018153295.1 of Drosophila grimshawi. Taxonomy (NCBI): domain Eukaryota; kingdom Metazoa; phylum Arthropoda; class Insecta; order Diptera; family Drosophilidae; genus Drosophila; species Drosophila grimshawi. Next base: position 7,527 of record NW_025063467.1, read on the forward strand.
CATATTTTCAGCTTTTGATGCAGAGTCAAAATATATAAAAAGGGCTTCATAATGTTGAAAGAAATTCTAACTTCTGACAATTATTGGCGAAGATACATCCGTTTGAATTTGGAAACAGAAACTTAAAACGTCAATTTCTCGAAATGACTTCGAGACTACATATTTTCAGCTTTTGATGCAGAGTCAAAATATATAAAAAGGGCTTCATAATGTTGAAAGAAATTCTAACTTCTGACAATTATTGGCGAAGATACATCCGTTTGAATTTGGAAAAAGAAACTTAAAACGTCAATTTCTCGAAATGACTTCGAGACTACATATTTTCAGCTTTTGATGCAGAGTCAAAATATATAAAAAGGGCTTCATAATGTTGAAAGAAATTCTAACTTCTGACAATTATTGGCGAAGATACATCCGTTTGAATTTGGAAACAGAAACTTAAAACGTCAATTTCTCGAAATGACTTCGAGACTACATATTTTCAGCTTTTGATGCAGAATCAAAATATATAAAAAGGGCTTCATAATGTTGAAAGAAATTCTAACTTCTGACAATTATTGGCGAAGATACATCCGTTTGAATTTGGAAACAGAAACTTAAAACGTCAATTTCTCGAAATGACTTCGAGACTACATATTTTCAGCTTTTGATGCAGAGTCAAAATATATAAAAAGGGCTTCATAATGTTGAAAGAAATTCTAACTTCTGACAATTATTGGCGAAGATACATCCGTTTGAATTTGGAAACAGAAACTTAAAACGTCAATTTCTCGAAATGACTTCGAGACTACATATTTTCAGCTTTTGATGCAGAGTCAAAATATATAAAAAGGGCTTCATAATGTTGAAAGAAATTCTAACTTCTGACAATTATTGGCGAAGATACATCCGTTTGAATTTGGAAACAGAAACTTAAAACGTCAATTTCTCGAAATGACTTCGCGACTACATATTTTCAGCTTTTGATGCAGAGTCAAAATATATAAAAAGGGCTTCATAATGTTGAAAGAAATTCTAACTGCTGACAATTATTGGCGAAGATACATCCGGTTGAATTTGGAAACCGAAACTTAAAACGTCAATTTCTCGAAATGACTTCGCGACTACATATTTTCAGCTTTTGATGCAGAGTCAAAATATATAAAAAGGGCTTCATAATGTTGAAAGAAATTCTAACTTCTGACAATTATTAGCGAAGATACATCCGTTTGAATTTGGAAACCGAAATTTAAAACGTCAATTTCTCGAAATGACTTCGCGACTACATATTTTCAGCTTTTGATGCAGAGTCAAAATATATAAAAAGGGCTTCATAATGTTGAAAGAAATTCTAGCTTCTGACAATTATTGGCGAAGATACATCCGTTTGAATTTGGAAACAGAAACTTAAAACGTCAATTTCTCGAAATGACTTCGAGACTACATATTTTCAGCTTTTGATGCAGAGTCAAAATATATAAAAAGGGGTTCATAATGTTGAAAGAAATTCTAACTTCTGACAATTATTGGCGAAGATACATCCGTTTGAATTTGGGAAAAGAAACTTAAACCGCCAATATCTCGAAATGACTTCAAGACTACATATTTTCAGCTTTTGATGCAGAATCAAAATATATAAAAAGGGCTTCATAATGTTGAAAGAAATTCTAACTTCTGAAAATTATTGGCGAAGATACATCCGATTGAATTTGGAAACAGAAACTTAAAACGTCAATTTCTCGAAATGACTTCGAGACTACATATTTTCAGCTTTTGATGCAGAATCAAAATATATAAAAAGGGCTTCATAATGTTGAAAGAAATTCTAACTTCTGACAATTATTGGCGAAGATACATCCGTTTGAATTTGGAAACAGAAACTTAAAACGTCAATTTCTCGAAATGACTTCGAGACTACATATTTTCAGCTTTTGATGCAGAGTAAAAATATATAAAAAGGGCTTCATAATGTTGACAGAAATTCTAGCTTCTGACAATTATTGGCGAAGATACATCCGTTTGAATTTGGAAACAGAAACTTAAAACGTCAATTTCTCGAAATGACTTCGAGACTACATATTTTCAGCTTTTGATGCAGAGTAAAATATATAAAAAAGGGCTTCATAATGTTGACAGAAATTCTAGCTTCTGACAATTATTGGCGAAGATACATCCGTTTGAATTTGGAAACAGAAACTTAAAACGTCAATTTCTCGAAATGACTTCGAGACTACATATTTTCAGCTTTTGATGCAGAATCAAAATATATAAAAAGGGCTTCATAATGTTGAAAGAATTTCTAACTTCTGAGAATTATTGGCGAAGATACATCCGTTTGAATTTGGAAACAGAAACTTAAAACGTCAATTTCTCGAAATGACTTCAAGACTACATATTTTCAGCTTTTGATGCAGAATCAAAATATATAAAAAGGGCTTCATAATGTTGAAAGAAATTCTAACTGCTGACAATTATTGGCGAAGATACATCCGGTTGAATTTGGAAACCGAAACTTAAAACGTCAATTTCTCGAAATGACTTCGAGACTACATATTTTCAGCTTTTGATGCAGAGTCAAAATATATAAAAAGTGCTTCATAATGTTGAAAGAAATTCTGACTTCTGACAATTATTGGCGAAGATACATCCGTTTGAATTTGGGAAAAGAAACTTAAACCGCCAATATCTCGAAATGACTTCGAGACTACATATTTTCAGCTTTTGATGCAGAATCAAAATATATAAAAAGGGCTTCATAATGTTGAAAGAAATTCTAACTTCTGACAATTATTGGCGAAGATACATCCGTTTGAATTTGGAAACAGAAACTTAAAACGTCAATTTCTCGAAATGACTTCCAGACAACATATTTTCAGCTTTTGATGCAGAATCAAAATATATAAAAAGGGCTTCGTAATGTTGAAAGAAATTCTAACTTCTGACAATTATTGACGAAGGTCCATCCGTTTGAATTTAGAAACAGAAACTTAAAACGTCAATTTCTCGAAATGACTTCGAGACTACATATTTTCAGCTTTTGATGCAGAGTCAAAATATATAAAAAGGGCTTCATAATGTTGAAAGAAATTCTAACTTCTGACAATTATTGGCGAAGATAATTCCGTTTGAGTTTGGAAACAGAAACTTAAAACGTCAATTTCTCGAAATGACTTCGAGACTACATATTTTCAGCTTTTGATGCAGAGTCAAAATATATAAAAAGGGCTTCATAATGTTGAAAGAAACTCTAACTTCTGACAATTATTGGCGAAGATACATCCGTTTGAATTTGGAAACAGAAACATAAGACGTCAATTTCTCGAAATGACTTCGCGACTACATATTTTCAGCTTTTGATGCAGGGTCAAAATATATAAAAAGGGCTTCATAATGTTGAAAGAAATTCTAACTTCTGACAATTATTGGCGAAGATACATCCGTTTGAATTTGGAAACAGAAACTTAAAACGTCAATTTCTCGAAATGACTTCCAGACTACATATTTTCAGCTTTTGATGCAGGGCCAAAATATATAAAAAGGGCTTCATAATGTTGACAGAAATTCTAGCTTCTGACAATTATTGGCGAAGATACATCCGTTTGAATTTGGAAACAGAAACTTAAGACGTCAATTTCTCGAAAAGACTTCGAGACTACATATTTTCAGCTTTTGATGCAGAATCAAAATATATAAAAAGGGCTTCATAATGTTGAAAGAAATTCTAACTTCTGACAATTATTGGCGAAGATACATCCATTTGAATTTGGAAACAGAAACTTAAAACGTCAATTTCTCGAAATGACTTCGAGACTACATATTTTCAGCTTTTGATGCAGAGTCAAAATATATAAAAAGGGCTTCATAATGTTGACAGAAATTCTAGCTTCTGACAATTATTGGCGAAGATACATCCGTTTGAATTTGGAAACAGAAACTTAAAACGTCAATTTCTCGAAATGACTTCGAGACTACATATTTTCAGCTTTTGATGCAGAGTCAAAATATATAAAAAGGGCTTCATAATGTTGAAAGAAATTCCAACTTCTGACAATTATTGGCGAAGATACATCCGTTTGAATTTGGAAACAGAAACTTAAAACGTCAATTTCTCGAAATGACTTCGAGACTACATATTTTCAGCTTTTGATGCAGAATCAAAATATATAAAAAGGGCTTCATAATGTTGAAAGAAATTCTAACTTCTGACAATTATTGGCGAAGATACATCCGTTTGAATTTGGAAACAGAAACTTAAACCGCCAATATCTCGAAATGACTTCGAGACTACATATTTTCAGCTTTTGATGCAGAATCAAAATATATAAAAAGGGCTTCATAATGTTGAAAGAAATTCTAACTTCTGAAAATTATTGGCGAAGATACATCCGTTTGAATTTGGAAACAGAAACTTAAAACGTCAATTTCTCGAAATGACTTCGAGACTACATATTTTCAGCTTTTGATGCAGAATCAAAATATATAAAAAGGGCTTCATAATGTTGAAAGAAATTCTAACTTCTGACAATTATTGGCGAAGATACATCCGTTTGAATTTGGAAACAGAAACTTAAAACGTCAATTTCTCGAAATGACTTCGAGACTACATATTTTCAGCTTTTGATGCAGAGTCAAAATATATAAAAAGGGCTTCATAATGTTGAAAGAAATTCTAACTTCTGACAATTATTGGCGAAGATACATCCGTTTGAATTTGGGAAAAGAAACTTAAAACGTCAATTTCTCGAAATGACTTCGAGACTACATATTTTCAGCTTTTGATGCAGAATCAAAATATATAAAAAGGGCTTCATAATGTTGAAAGAAATTCTAACTTCTGACAATTATTGGCGAAGATACATCCGTTTGAATTTGGAAACAGAAACTTAAAACGTCAATTTCTCGAAATGACTTCGAGACTACATATTTTCAGCTTTTGATGCAGAATCAAAATATATAAAAAGGGCTTCATAATGTTGACAGAAATTCTAGCTTCTGACAATTATTGGCGAAGATACATCCGTTTGAATTTGGAAACAGAAACTTAAAACGTCAATTTCTCGAAATGACTTCGAGACTACATATTTTCAGCTTTTGATGCAGAGTCAAAATATATAAAAAGGGCTTCATAATGTTGAAAGAAATTCTAACTTCTGACAATTATTGGCGAAGATACATCCGTTTGAATTTGGAAACAGAAACTTAAAACGTCAATTTCTCGAAATGACTTCGAGACTACATATTTTCAGCTTTTGATGCAGAATCAAAATATATAAAAAGGGCTTCATAATGTTGAAAGAAATTCTAACTTCTGACAATTATTGGCGAAGATACATCCGTTTGAATTTGGGAAACAGAAACTTAAAACGTCAATTTCTCGAAATGACTTCGAGACTACATATTTTCAGCTTTTGATGCAGAATCAAAATATATAAAAAGGGCTTCATAATGTTGAAAGAAATTCTAACTTCTGACAATTATTGGCGAAGATACATCCGTTTGAATTTGGAAACAGAAACTTAAAACGTCAATTTCTCGAAATGACTTCGAGACTACATATTTTCAGCTTTTGATGCAGGATCAAAATATATAAAAAGGGCTTCATAATGTTGAAAGAAATTCTAACTTCTGACAATTATTGGCGAAGATACATCCGTTTGAATTTGGAAACAGAAACTTAAAACGTCAATTTCTCGAAATGACTTCGAGACTACATATTTTCAGCTTTTGATGCAGAATCAAAATATATAAAAAGGGCTTCATAATGTTGAAAGAAATTCTAACTTCTGACAATTATTGGCGAAGATACATCCGTTTGAATTTGGAAACAGAAACTTAAAACGTCAATTTCTCGAAATGACTTCGAGACTACATATTTTCAGCTTTTGATGCAGAATCAAAATATATAAAAAGGGCTTCATAATGTTGAAAGAAATTCTAACTTCTGACAATTATTGGCGAAGATACATCCGTTTGAATTTGGAAACCGAAACTTAAAACGTCAATTTCTCGAAATGACTTCGAGACTACATATTTTCAGCTTTTGATGCAGAGTCAAAATATATAAAAAGGGCTTCATAATGTTGAAAGAAATTCTAACTTCTGACAATTATTGGCGAAGATACATCCATTTGAATTTGGAAACAGAAACTTAAAACGCCAATTTCTCGAAAAGACTTCGAGACTACATATTTTCAGCTTTTGATGCAGAGTCAAAATATATAAAAAGGGCTTCATAATGTTGAAAGAAATTCTAACTTCTGACAATTATTGGCGAAGATACATCCGTTTGAATTTGGAAACAGAAACTTAAAACGTCGATTTCGCGAAATGACTTCGAGACTACATATTTTCAGCTTTTGATGCAGGATCAAAATATATAAAAAGGGCTTCATAATGTTGAAAGAAATTCTAACTTCTGACAATTATTGGCGAAGATACATCCGTTTGAATTTGGAAACAGAAACTTAAAACGTCAATTTCTCGAAATGACTTCGAGACTACATATTTTCAGCTTTTGATGCAGAATCAAAATATATAAAAAGGGCTTCATAATGTTGAAAGAAATTCTAACTTCTGACAATTATTGGCGAAGATACATCCGTTTGAATTTGGAAACAGAAACTTAAAACGTCAATTTCTCGAAATGACTTCGAGACTACATATTTTCAGCTTTTGATGCAGAATCAAAATATATAAAAAGGGCTTCATAATGTTGACAGAAATTCTAACTTCTGACAATTATTGGCGAAGATACATCCGTTTGAATTTGGAAACAGAAACTTAAAACGTCAATTTCTCGAAATGACTTCGAGACTACATATTTTCAGCTTTTGATGCAGAGTCAAAATATATAAAAAGGGCTTCATAATGTTGAAAGAAATTCTAACTTCTGACAATTATTGGCGAAGATACATCCGTTTGAATTTGGGAAACAGAAACTTAAAACGTAGATTTCTCGAAATGACTTCGAGACTACATATTTTCAGCTTTTGATGCATCATCAAAAATATATAAAAAGGGCTTCATAATGTTTGAAAGAAAATTCTAACTTCTGACAATTATTTGGAGAAGATACATCCGTTTTGAATATGGGAAACAGAAACTTAAAACGTCCAATTTCTCGAAATGACTTCGAGACTACATATTTTCAGCTTTTGATGCAGAATCAAAATATATAAAAAGGCTTCATAATGTTGAAAGAAATTCTGACTTCTGACAATTATTGGCGAAGGTACATCCGTTTGAATTTGGAAACAGAAACTTAAAACGTCAATTTCTCGAAATGACTTCGAGACTACATATTTTCAGCTTTTGATGCAGAGTCAAAATATATAAAAAGGGCTTCATAATGTTGAAAGAAATTCTAACTTCTGACAATTATTGGCGAAGATACATCCGTTTGAGTTTGGAAACAGAAACTTAAAACGTCAATTTCTCGAAATGACTTCGAGACTACATATTTTCAGCTTTTGATGCAGAGTCAAAATATATAAAAAGGGCTTCATAATGTTGAAAGAAATTCTAACTTCTGACAATTATTGGCAAAGATACATCCGTTTGAATTTGGAAACAGAAACTTAAGACGTCAATTTCTCGAAATGACTTCGCGACTACATATTTTCAGCTTTTGATGCAGGGTCAAAATATATAAAAAGGGCTTCATAATGTTGAAAGAAATTCTAACTTCTGACAATTATTGGCGAAGATACATCCGTTTGAATTTGGAAACAGAAACTTAAAACGTCAATTTCTCGAAATGACTTCGCGACTACATATTTTCAGCTTTTGATGCAGAATCAAAATATATAAAAAGGGCTTCATAATGTTGAAAGAAATTCTAACTTCTGACAATTATTGGCGAAGATACATCCGTTTGAATTTGGAAACAGAAACTTAAAACGTCAATTTCTCGAAATGACTTCCAGACTACATATTTTCAGCTTTTGATGCAGGGTCAAAATATATAAAAAGGGCTTCATAATGTTGACAGAAATTCTAGCTTCTGACAATTACTGGCGAAGATACATCCGTTTGAATTTGGAAACAGAAACTTAAAACGTCAATTTCTCGAAATGACTTCGAGACTACATATTTTCAGCTTTTGATGCAGAATCAAAATATATAAAAAGGGCTTCATAATGTTGAAAGAAATTCTAACTTCTGACAATTATTGGCGAAGATAAATCCATTTGAATTTGGAAACAGAAACTTAAAACGTCAATTTCTCGAAATGACTTCGAGACTACATATTTTCAGCTTTTGATGCAGAATCAAAATATATAAAAAGGGGTTCATAATGTTGACAGAAGTTCTAGCTTCTGACAATTATTGGCGAAGATACATCCGTTTGAATTTGGAAACAGAAACTTAAAACGTCAATTTCTCGAAATGACTTCGAGACTACATATTTTCAGCTTTTGATGCAGAATCAAAATATATAAAAAGGGCTTCATAATGTTGAAAGAAATTCTAACTTCTGACAATTATTGGCGAAGATACATCCGTTTGAATTTGGAAACAGAAACTTAAAACGTCAATTTCTCGAAATGACTTCGAGACTACATATTTTCAGCTTTTGATGCAGAATCAAAATATATAAAAAGGGCTTCATAATGTTGAAAGAAATTCTAACTTCTGACAATTATTGGCGAAGATACATCCGTTTGAATTTGGGAAAAGAAACTTAAACCGCCAATATCTCGAAATGACTTCGAGACTACATATTTTCAGCTTTTGATGCAGAATCAAAATATATAAAAAGGGCTTCATAATGTAGAAAGAAATTCTAACTTCTGAAAATTATTGGCGAAGATACATCCGTTTGAATTTGGAAACAGAAACTTAAAACGTCAATTTCTCGAAATGACTTCGAGACTACATATTTTCAGCTTTTGATGCAGGATCAAAATATATAAAAAGGGCTTCATAATGTTGAAAGAAATTCTAACTTCTGACAATTATTGGCGAAGATACATCCGTTTGAATTTGGAAACAGAAACTTAAAACGTCAATTTCTCGAAATGACTTCGAGACTACATATTTTCAGCTTTTGATGCAGAATCAAAATATATAAAAAGGGCTTCATAATGTTGAAAGAAATTCTAACTTCTGACAATTATTGGCGAAGATACATCCGTTTGAATTTGGAAACAGAAACTTAAAACGTCAATTTCTCGAAATGACTTCGAGACTACATATTTTCAGCTTTTGATGCAGAATCAAAATATATAAAAAGGGCTTCATAATGTTGAAAGAAATTCTAACTTCTGACAATTATTGGCGAAGATAAATCCATTTGAATTTGGAAACAGAAACTTAAAACGTCAATTTCTCGAAATGACTTTGAGACTACATATTTTCAGCTTTTGATGCAGAGTAAAAATATATAAAAAGGGCTTCATAATGTTGACAGAAATTCTAGCTTCTGACAATTATTGGCGAAGATACATCCGTTTGAATTTGGAAACAGAAACTTAAAACGTCAATTTCTCGAAATGACTTCGAGACTACATATTTTCAGCTTTTGATGCAGAATCAAAATATATAAAAAGGGCTTCATAATGTTGAAAGAAATTCTAACTTCTGACAATTATTGGCGAAGATACATCCGTTTGAATTTGGGAAAAGAAACTTAAAACGCCAATATCTCGAAATGACTTCGAGACTACATATTTTCAGCTTTTGATGCAGAATCAAAATATATAAAAAGGGCTTCATAATGTTGAAAGAAATTCTAACTTCTGACAATTATTGGCGAAGATACATCCGTTTGAATTTGGGAAAAGAAACTTAAACCGCCAATATCTCGAAATGACTTCGAGACTACATATTTTCAGCTTTTGATGCAGAATCAAAATATATAAAAAGGGCTTCATAATGTAGAAAGAAATTCTAACTTCTGAAAATTATTGGCGAAGATACATCCGTTTGAATTTGGAAACAGAAACTTAAAACGTCAATTTCTCGAAATGACTTCGAGACTACATATTTTCAGCTTTTGATGCAGGATCAAAATATATAAAAAGGGCTTCATAATGTTGAAAGAAATTCTAACTTCTGACAATTATTGGCGAAGATACATCCGTTTGAATTTGGAAACAGAAACTTAAAACGTCAATTTCTCGAAATGACTTCGAGACTACATATTTTCAGCTTTTGATGCAGAATCAAAATATATAAAAAGGGCTTCATAATGTTGAAAGAAATTCTAACTTCTGACAATTATTGGCGAAGATACATCCGTTTGAATTTGGAAACAGAAACTTAAAACGTCAATTTCTCGAAATGACTTCGAGACTACATATTTTCAGCTTTTGATGCAGAATCAAAATATATAAAAAGGGCTTCATAATGTTGAAAGAAATTCTAACTTCTGACAATTATTGGCGAAGATAAATCCATTTGAAATTTGGAAACAGAAACTTAAAACGTCAATTTCTCGAAATGACTTCGAGACTACATATTTTCAGCTTTTGATGCAGAGTAAAAATATATAAAAAGGGCTTCATAATGTTGACAGAAATTCTAGCTTCTGACAATTATTGGCGAAGATACATCCGTTTGAATTTGGAAACAGAAACTTAAAACGTCAATTTCTCGAAATGACTTCGAGACTACATATTTTCAGCTTTTGATGCAGAATCAAAATATATAAAAAGGGCTTCATGATGTTGAAAGAATTTCTAACTTCTGAGAATTATTGGCGAAGATACATCCGTTTGAATTTGGAAACAGAAACTTAAAACGTCAATTTCTCGAAATGACTTCCAGACAACATATTTTCAGCTTTTGATGCAGAATCAAAATATATAAAAAGGGGTTCATAATGTTGAAAGAAATTCTAACTTCTGACAATTATTGGCGAAGATACATCCGTTTGAATTTGGAAACAGAAACTTAAAACGTCAATTTCTCGAAATGACTTCCAGACAACATATTTTCAGCTTTTGATGCAGAATCAAAATATATAAAAGGGCTTCGTAATGTTGAAAGAAATTCTAACTTCTGACAATTATTGACGAAGGTCCATCCGTTTGAATTTAGAAACAGAAACTTAAAACGTCAATTTCTCGAAATGACTTCGAGACTACATATTTTCAGCTTTTGATGCAGAGTCAAAATATATAAAAAGGGCTTCATAATGTTGAAAGAAATTCTAACTTCTGACAATTATTGGCGAAGATAATTCCGTTTGAGTTTGGAAACAGAAACTTAAAACGTCAATTTCTCGAAATGACTTCGAGACTACATATTTTCAGCTTTTGATGCAGAGTCAAAATATATAAAAAGGGCTTCATAATGTTGAAAGAAACTCTAACTTCTGACAATTATTGGCGAAGATACATCCGTTTGAATTTGGAAACAGAAACATAAGACGTCAATTTCTCGAAATGACTTCGCGACTACATATTTTCAGCTTTTGATGCAGGGTCAAAATATATAAAAAGGGCTTCATAATGTTGAAAGAATTTCTAACTTCTGAGAATTATTGGCGAAGATACATCCGTTTGAATTTGGAAACCGAAACTTAAAACGTCAATTTCTCGAAATGACTTCCAGACTACATATTTTCAGCTTTTGATGCAGGGTCAAAATATATAAAAAGGGCTTCATAATGTTGACAGAAATTCTAGCTTCTGACAATTATTGGCGAAGATACATCCGTTTGAATTTGGAAACAGAAACTTAAAACGTCAATTTCTCGAAATGACTTCGAGACTACATATTTTCAGCTTTTGATGCAGAATCAAAATATATAAAAAGGGCTTCATAATGTTGAAAGAAATTCTAACTTCTGACAATTATTGGCGAAGATAAATCCATTTGAATTTGGAAACAGAAACTTAAAACGTCAATTTCTCGAAATGACTTCGAGACTACATATTTTCAGCTTTTGATGCAGAGTAAAAATATATAAAAAGGGCTTCATAATGTTGACAGAAGTTCTAGCTTCTGACAATTATTGGCGAAGATACATCCGTTTGAATTTGGAAACAGAAACTTAAAACGTCAATTTCTCGAAATGACTTCGAGACTACATATTTTCAGCTTTTGATGCAGAATCAAAGTATATAAAAAGGGCTTCATAATGTTGAAAGAAATTCCAACTTCTGACAATTATTGGCGAAGATACATCCGTTTGAATTTGGAAACAGAAACTTAAAACGTCAATTTCTCGAAATGACTTCGAGACTACATATTTTCAGCTTTTGATGCAGAGTCAAAATATATAAAAAGGGCTTCATAATGTTGAAAGAAATTCTAACTTCTGACAATTATTGGCGAAGATACATCCGTTTGAATTTGGGAAAAGAAACTTAAACCGCCAATATCTCGAAATGACTTCGAGACTACATATTTTCAGCTTTTGATGCAGAATCAAAGTATATAAAAAGGGCTTCATAATGTTGAAAGAAATTCTAACTTCTGAAAATTATTGGCGAAGATACATCCGTTTGAATTTGGAAACAGAAATTTAAAACGTCAATTTCTCGAAATGACTTCGAGACTACATATTTTCAGCTTTTGATGCAGGATCAGAATATATAAAAAGGGCTTCATAATGTTGAAAGAAATTCTAACTTCTGACAATTATTGGCGAAGATACATCCGTTTGAATTTGGAAACAGAAACTTAAAACGTCAATTTCTCGAAATGACTTCGAGACTACATATTTTCAGCTTTTGATGCAGAATCAAAATATATAAAAAGGGCTTCATAATGTTGAAAGAAATTCTAACTTCTGACAATTATTGGCGAAGATACATCCGTTTGAATTTGGAAACAGAAACTTAAAACGTCAATTTCTCGAAATGACTTCGAGACTACATATTTTCAGCTTTTGATGCAGAATCAAAATATATAAAAAGGGCTTCATAATGTTGAAAGAAATTCTAACTTCTGACAATTATTGGCGAAGATACATCCGGTTGAATTTGGAAACCGAAACTTAAAACGTCAATTTCTCGAAATGACTTCGAGACTACATATTTTCAGCTTTTGATGCAGAGTCAAAATATATAAAAAGGGCTTCATAATGTTGAACGAAATTCTGACTTCTGACAATTATTGGCGAAGATACATCCGTTTGAATTTGGGAAAAGAAACTTAAACCGCCAATATCTCGAAATGACTTCGAGACTACATATTTTCAGCTTTTGATGCAGAGTCAAAATATATAAAAAGGGCTTCATAATGTTGAAAGAAATTCTAACTTCTGACAATTATTGGCGAAGATACATCCGTTTGAATTTGGAAACAGAAATTTAAAACGTCAATTTCTCGAAATGACTTCGAGACTACATATTTTCAGCTTTTGATGCAGGATCAGAATATATAAAAAGGGCTTCATAATGTTGAAAGAAATTCTAACTTCTGACAATTATTGGCGAAGATACATCCGTTTGAATTTGGAAACAGAAACTTAAAACGTCAATTTCTCGAAATGACTTCGAGACTACATATTTTCAGCTTTTGATGCAGAATCAAAATATATAAAAAGGGCTTCATAATGTTGAAAGAAATTCTAACTTCTGACAATTATTGGCGAAGATACATCCGTTTGAATTTGGAAACAGAAACTTAAAACGTCAATTTCTCGAAATGACTTCGAGACTACATATTTTCAGCTTTTGATGCAGAATCAAAATATATAAAAAGGGCTTCATAATGTTGACAGAAATTCTAACTTCTGACAATTATTGGCGAAGATACATCCGGTTGAATTTGGAAACCGAAACTTAAAACGTCAATTTCTCGAAATGACTTCGAGACTACATATTTTCAGCTTTTGATGCAGAGTCAAAATATATAAAAAGGGCTTCATAATGTTGAAAGAAATTCTGACTTCTGACAATTATTGGCGAAGATACATCCGTTTGAATTTGGGAAAAGAAACTTAAAACGCCAATATCTCGAAATGACTTCGAGACTACATATTTTCAGCTTTTGATGCAGAATCAAAATATATAAAAAGGGGTTCATAATGTTGAAAGAAATTCTAACTTCTGACAATTATTGGCGAAGATACATCCGTTTGAATTTGGAAACAGAAACTTAAAACGTCAATTTCTCGAAATGACTTCGAGACAACATATTTTCAGCTTTTGATGCAGAATCAAAATATATAAAAAGGGCTTCGTAATGTTGAAAGAAATTCTAACTTCTGACAATTATTGACGAAGATACATCCGTTTGAATTTGGAAACAGAAACTTAAAACGTCAATTTCTCGAAATGACTTCGAGACTACATATTTTCAGCTTTTGATGCAGAATCAAAATATATAAAAAGGGCTTCATAATGTTGAAAGAAATTCTAACTTCTGACAATTATTGGCGAAGATACATCCGTTTGAATTTGGAAACAGAAACTTAAAACGTCAATTTCTCGAAATGACTTCGAGACTACATATTTTCAGCTTTTGATGCAGAATCAAAATATATAAAAAGGGCTTCATAATGTTGACAGAAATTCTAACTTCTGACAATTATTGGCGAAGATACATCCGGTTGAATTTGGAAACCGAAACTTAAAACGTCAATTTCTCGAAATGACTTCGAGACTACATATTTTCAGCTTTTGATGCAGAGTCAAAATATATAAAAAGGGCTTCATAATGTTGAACGAAATTCTAACTTCTGACAATTATTGGCGAAGATACATCCGTTTGAATTTGGGAAAAGAAACTTAAAACGCCAATATCTCGAAATGACTTCGAGACTACATATTTTCAGCTTTTGATGCAGAATCAAAATATATAAAAAGGGCTTCATAATGTTGAAAGAAATTCTAACTTCTGACAATTATTGGCGAAGATACATCCGTTTGAATTTGGAAACAGAAACTTAAAACGTCAATTTCTCGAAATGACTTCGAGACAACATATTTTCAGCTTTTGATGCAGAATCAAAATATATAAAAAGGGCTTCATAATGTTGAAAGAAATTCTAACTTCTGACAATTATTGACGAAGATACATCCGTTTGAATTTGGAAACAGAAACTTAAAACGTCAATTTCTCGAAATGACTTCGAGACTACATATTTTCAGCTTTTGATGCAGAATCAAAATATATAAAAAGGGCTTCATAATGTTGAAAGAAATTCCAACTTCTGACAATTATTGGCGAAGATACATCCGTTTGAATTTGGAAACAGAAACTTAAAACGTCAATTTCTCGAAATGACTTCGAGACTACATATTTTCAGCTTTTGATGCAGAATCAAAATATATAAAAAGGGCTTCATAATGTTGAAAGAAATTCTAACTTCTGACAATTATTGGCGAAGATACATCCGTTTGAATTTGGGAAAACAAACTTAAAACGTCAATTTCTCGAAATGACTTCGCGACTACATATTTTCAGCTTTTGATGCATAGTCAAAATATATAAAAAGGGCTTCATAATGTTGAAAGAAATTCTGACTTCTGACAATTATTGGCGAAGATACATCCATTTGAATTTGGAAACAGAAACTTAAAACGTCAATTTCGCGAAATGACTTCGAGACTACATATTTTCAGCTTTTGATGCAGAATCAGAATATATAAAAAGGGCTTCATAATGTTGAAAGAAATTCTAACTTCTGACAATTATTGGCGAAGATACATCCGTTTGAATTTGGAAACAGAAACTTAAAACGTCAATTTCTCGAAATGACTTCGAGACTACATATTTTCAGCTTTTGATGCAGAATCAAAATATATAAAAAGGGCTTCATAATGTTGAAAGAAATTCTAACTTCTGACAATTATTGGCGAAGATACATCCGTTTGAATTTGGAAACAGAAACTTAAAACGTCAATTTCTCGAAATGACTTCGAGACTACATATTTTCAGCTTTTGATGCAGAATCAAAATATATAAAAAGGGCTTCATAATGTTGAAAGAAATTCTGACTTCTGACAATTATTGGCGAAGATACATCCGTTTGAATTTGGAAACAGAAATTTAAAACGTCAATTTCTCGAAATGACTTCGAGACTACATATTTTCAGCTTTTGATGCAGGATCAGAATATATAAAAAGGGCTTCATAATGTTGAAAGAAATTCTAACTTCTGACAATTATTGGCGAAGATACATCCGTTTGAATTTGGAAACAGAAACTTAAAACGTCAATTTCTCGAAATGACTTCGAGACTACATATTTTCAGCTTTTGATGCAGGATCAGAATATATAAAAAGGGCTTCATAATGTTGAAAGAAATTCTAACTTCTGACAATTATTGGCGAAGATACATCCGTTTGAATTTGGAAACAGAAACTTAAAACGTCAATTTCTCGAAATGACTTCGAGACTACATATTTTCAGCTTTTGATGCAGAATCAAAATATATAAAAAGGGCTTCATAATGTTGAAAGAAATTCTAACTTCTGACAATTATTGGCGAAGATACATCCGTTTGAATTTGGAAAAAGAAACTTAAAACGTCAATTTCTCGAAATGACTTCGAGACTACATATTTTCAGCTTTTGATGCAGAGTCAAAATATATAAAAAGGGCTTCATAATGTTGAAAGAAATTCTAACTTCTGACAATTATTGGCGAAGATACATTCCGTTTGAATTTGGAAACAGAAACTTAAAACGTCAATTTCTCGAAATGACTTCGAGACTACATATTTTCAGCTTTTGATGCAGAGTCAAAATATATAAAAAGGGCTTCATAATGTTGAAAGAAATTCTAACTTCTGACAATTATTGGCGAAGATACATCCGTTTGAATTTGGAAACAGAAACTTAAAACGTCAATTTCTCGAAATGACTTCGCGACTACATATTTTCAGCTTTTGATGCAGGGTCAAAATATATAAAAAGGGCTTCATAATGTTGAAAGAAATTCTAACTTCTGACAATTATTGGCGAAGATACATCCGTTTGAATTTGGAAACAGAAACTTAAAACGTCAATTTCTCGAAATGACTTCGCGACTACATATTTTCAGCTTTTGATGCAGGGTCAAAATATATAAAAAGGGCTTCATAATGTTGAAAGAAATTCTAACTTCTGACAATTATTGGCGAAGATACATCCGTTTGAATTTGGAAACAGAAACTTAAAACGTCAATTTCTCGAAATGACTTCCAGACTACATATTTTCAGCTTTTGATGCAGGGTCAAAATATATAAAAAGGGCTTCATAATGTTGAAAGAAATTCTAGCTTCTGACAATTATTGGCGAAGATACATCCGTTTGAATTTGGAAACAGAAACTTAAAACGTCAATTTCTCGAAATGACTTCGAGACTACATATTTTCAGCTTTTGATGCAGAATCAAAATATATAAAAAGGGCTTCATAATGTTGAAAGAAATTCTAACTTCTGACAATTATTGGCGAAGATACATCCGTTTGAATTTGGAAACAGAAACTTAAAACGTCAATTTCTCGAAATGACTTCGAGACTACATATTTTCAGCTTTTGATGCAGAATCAAAATATATAAAAAGGGCTTCATAATGTTGACAGAAATTCTAGCTTCTGACAATTATTGGCGAAGATACATCCGTTTGAATTTGGAAACAGAAACTTAAAACGTCAATTTCTCGAAATGACTTCGAGACTACATATTTTCAGCTTTTGATGCAGAATCAAAATATATAAAAAGGGCTTCATAATGTTGAAAGAAATTCTAACTTCTGACAATTATTGGCGAAGATACATCCGTTTGAATTTGGAAACAGAAACTTAAAACGTCAATTTCTCGAAATGACTTCGAGACTACATATTTTCAGCTTTTGATGCAGAATCAAAATATATAAAAAGGGCTTCATAATGTTGAAAGAAATTCTAACTTCTGACAATTATTGGCGAAGATACATCCGTTTGAATTTGGGAAAAGAAACTTAAAACGTCAATATCTCGAAATGACTTCGAGACTACATATTTTCAGCTTTTGATGCAGAATCAAAATATATAAAAAGGGCTTCATAATGTTGAAAGAAATTCTAACTTCTGACAATTATTGGCGAAGATACATCCGTTTGAATTTGGAAACAGAAACTTAAAACGTCAATTTCTCGAAATGACTTCGAGACTACATATTTTCAGCTTTTGATGCAGGATCAAAATATATAAAAAGGGCTTCATAATGTTGAAAGAAATTCTAACTTCTGACAATTATTGGCGAAGATACATCCGTTTGAATTTGGAAACAGAAACTTAAAACGTCAATTTCTCGAAATGACTTCGAGACTACATATTTTCAGCTTTTGATGCAGAATCAAAATATATAAAAAGGGCTTCATAATGTTGAAAGAAATTCTAACTTCTGACAATTATTGGCGAAGATACATCCGTTTGAATTTGGAAACAGAAACTTAAAACGTCAATTTCTCGAAATGACTTCGAGACTACATATTTTCAGCTTTTGATGCAGAATCAAAATATATAAAAAGGGCTTCATAATGTTGAAAGAAATTCTAACTTCTGACAATTATTGGCGAAGATACATCCGTTTGAATTTGGAAACAGAAACTTAAAACGTCAATTTCTCGAAATGACTTCGAGACTACATATTTTCAGCTTTTGATGCAGAGTAAAAATATATAAAAAGGGCTTCATAATGTTGACAGAAATTCTAGCTTCTGACAATTATTGGCGAAGATACATCCGTTTGAATTTGGAAACAGAAACTTAAAACGTCAATTTCTCGAAATGACTTCGAGACTACATATTTTCAGCTTTTGATGCAGAATCAAAATATATAAAAAGGGCTTCATAATGTTGAAAGAAATTCTAACTTCTGACAATTATTGGCGAAGATACATCCGTTTGAATTTGGAAACAGAAACTTAAAACGTCAATTTCTCGAAATGACTTCGAGACTACATATTTTCAGCTTTTGATGCAGAATCAAAATATATAAAAAGGGCTTCATAATGTTGAAAGAAATTCTAACTTCTGACAATTATTGGCGAAGATACATCCGTTTGAATTTGGAAACAGAAACTTAAAACGTCAATTTCTCGAAATGACTTCGCGACTACATATTTTCAGCTTTTGATGCAGAGTCAAAATATATAAAAAGGGCTTCATAATGTTGAAAGAAATTCTAACTTCTGACAATTATTGGCGAAGATACATCCGTTTGAATTTGGAAACAGAAACTTAAAACGTCAATTTCTCGAAATGACTTCGAGACTACATATTTTCAGCTTTTGATGCAGAATCAAAATATATAAAAAGGGCTTCATAATGTTGAAAGAAATTCTAACTTCTGACAATTATTGGCGAAGATACATCCGTTTGAATTTGGAAACAGAAACTTAAAACGTCAATTTCTCGAAATGACTTCGAGACTACATATTTTCAGCTTTTGATGCAGAATCAAAATATATAAAAAGGGCTTCATAATGTTGAAAGAAATTCTAACTTCTGACAATTATTGGCGAAGATACATCCGTTTGAATTTGGAAACAGAAACTTAAAACGTCAATTTCTCGAAATGACTTCGAGACTACATATTTTCAGCTTTTGATGCAGAGTCAAAATATATAAAAAGGGCTTCATAATGTTGAAAGAAATTCTAACTTCTGACAATTATTGGCGAAGATACATCCGTTTGAATTTGGAAACAGAAACTTAAAACGTCAATTTCTCGAAATGACTTCGAGACTACATATTTTCAGCTTTTGATGCAGAATCAAAATATATAAAAAGGGCTTCATAATGTTGAAAGAAATTCTAACTTCTGACAATTATTGGCGAAGATACATCCGTTTGAATTTGGAAACAGAAACTTAAAACGTCAATTTCTCGAAATGACTTCGCGACTACATATTTTCAGCTTTTGATGCAGGGTCAAAATATATAAAAAGGGCTTCATAATGTTGAAAGAAATTCTAACTTCTGACAATTATTGGCGAAGATACATCCGTTTGAATTTGGAAACAGAAACTTAAAACGTCAATTTCTCGAAATGACTTCGAGACTACATATTTTCAGCTTTTGATGCAGGGTCAAAATATATAAAAAGGGCTTCATAATGTTGACAGAAATTCTAACTTCTGACAATTATTGGCGAAGATACATCCGTTTGAATTTGGAAACAGAAACTTAAAACGTCAATTTCTCGAAATGACTTCGAGACTACATATTTTCAGCTTTTGATGCAGAATCAAAATATATAAAAAGGGCTTCATAATGTTGAAAGAAATTCTAACTTCTGACAATTATTGGCGAAGATACATCCGTTTGAATTTGGAAACAGAAACTTAAAACGTCAATTTCTCGAAATGACTTCGAGACTACATATTTTCAGCTTTTGATGCAGAGTCAAAATATATAAAAAGGGCTTCATAATGTTGAAAGAAATTCTAACTTCTGACAATTATTGGCGAAGATACATCCGTTTGAATTTGGAAACAGAAACTTAAAACGTCAATTTCTCGAAATGACTTCGAGACTACATATTTTCAGCTTTTGATGCAGAGTCAAAATATATAAAAAGGGCTTCATAATGTTGAAAGAAATTCTAACTTCTGACAATTATTGGCGAAGATACATCCGTTTGAATTTGGAAACAGAAACTTAAAACGTCAATTTCTCGAAATGACTTCGAGACTACATATTTTCAGCTTTTGATGCAGAATCAAAATATATAAAAAGGGCTTCATAATGTTGAAAGAAATTCTAACTTCTGACAATTATTGGCGAAGATACATCCGTTTGAATTTGGAAACAGAAACTTAAAACGTCAATTTCTCGAAATGACTTCGAGACTACATATTTTCAGCTTTTGATGCAGAATCAAAATATATAAAAAGGGCTTCATAATGTTGAAAGAAATTCTAACTTCTGACAATTATTGGCGAAGATACATCCGTTTGAATTTGGAAACAGAAACTTAAAACGTCAATTTCTCGAAATGACTTCGAGACTACATATTTTCAGCTTTTGATGCAGGATCAAAATATATAAAAAGGGCTTCATAATGTTGAAAGAAATTCTAACTTCTGACAATTATTGGCGAAGATACATCCGTTTGAATTTGGAAACAGAAACTTAAAACGTCAATTTCTCGAAATGACTTCGAGACTACATATTTTCAGCTTTTGATGCAGAATCAAAATATATAAAAAGGGCTTCATAATGTTGAAAGAAATTCTAACTTCTGACAATTATTGGCGAAGATACATCCGTTTGAATTTGGAAACAGAAACTTAAAACGTCAATTTCTCGAAATGACTTCGAGACTACATATTTTCAGCTTTTGATGCAGAATCAAAATATATAAAAAGGGCTTCATAATGTTGAAAGAAATTCTAACTTCTGACAATTATTGGCGAAGATAAATCCATTTGAATTTGGAAACAGAAACTTAAAACGTCAATTTCTCGAAATGACTTCGAGACTACATATTTTCAGCTTTTGATGCAGAGTAAAAATATATAAAAAGGGCTTCATAATGTTGACAGAAATTCTAGCTTCTGACAATTATTGGCGAAGATACATCCGTTTGAATTTGGAAACAGAAACTTAAAACGTCAATTTCTCGAAATGACTTCGAGACTACATATTTTCAGCTTTTGATGCAGAATCAAAATATATAAAAAGGGCTTCATAATGTTGAAAGAATTTCTAACTTCTGAGAATTATTGGCGAAGATACATCCGTTTGAATTTGGAAACAGAAACTTAAAACGTCAATTTCTCGAAATGACTTCAAGACTACATATTTTCAGCTTTTGATGCAGAATCAAAATATATAAAAAGGGCTTCATAATGTTGAAAGAAATTCTAACTGCTGACAATTATTGGCGAAGATACATCCGGTTGAATTTGGAAACCGAAACTTAAAACGTCAATTTCTCGAAATGACTTCGAGACTACATATTTTCAGCTTTTGATGCAGAGTCAAAATATATAAAAAGGGCTTCATAATGTTGAAAGAAATTCTAACTTCTGACAATTATTGGCGAAGATACATCCGTTTGAATTTGGGAAAAGAAACTTAAACCGCCAATATCTCGAAATGACTTCGAGACTACATATTTTCAGCTTTTGATGCAGAATCAAAATATATAAAAAGGGGTTCATAATGTTGAAAGAAATTCTAACTTCTGACAATTATTGGCGAAGATACATCCGTTTGAATTTGGAAACAGAAACTTAAAACGTCAATTTCTCGAAATGACTTCGAGACTACATATTTTCAGCTTTTGAAGCAGAGTCAAAATATATAAAAAGGGCTTCATAATGTTGAAAGAAATTCTAACTTCTGACAATTATTGGCGAAGATACATCCGTTTGAATTTGGAAACAGAAACTTAAAACGTCAATTTCTCGAAATGACTTCGAGACTACATATTTTCAGCTTTTGATGCAGAATCAAAATATATAAAAAGGGCTTCATAATGTTGAAAGAAATTCTAACTTCTGACAATTATTGGCGAAGATACATCCGTTTGAATTTGGAAACAGAAACTTAAAACGTCAATTTCTCGAAATGACTTCGAGACTACATATTTTCAGCTTTTGATGCAGAGTCAAAATATATAAAAAGGGCTTCATAATGTTGAAAGAAATTCTAACTTCTGACAATTATTGGCGAAGATACATCCGTTTGAATTTGGAAACAGAAACTTAAAACGTCAATTTCTCGAAATGACTTCGAGACTACATATTTTCAGCTTTTGATGCAGAGTCAAAATATATAAAAAGGGCTTCATAATGTTGAAAGAAATTCTAACTTCTGACAATTATTGGCGAAGATACATCCGTTTGAATTTGGAAACAGAAACTTAAAACGTCAATTTCTCGAAATGACTTCGAGACTACATATTTTCAGCTTTTGATGCAGAATCAAAATATATAAAAAGGGCTTCATAATGTTGAAAGAAATTCTAACTTCTGACAATTATTGGCGAAGATACATCCGTTTGAATTTGGAAACAGAAACTTAAAACGTCAATTTCTCGAAATGACTTCGAGACTACATATTTTCAGCTTTTGATGCAGAGTCAAAATATATAAAAAGGGCTTCATAATGTTGAAAGAAATTCTAACTTCTGACAATTATTGGCGAAGATACATCCGTTTGAATTTGGAAACAGAAACTTAAAACGTCAATTTCTCGAAATGACTTCGAGACTACATATTTTCAGCTTTTGATGCAGAATCAAAATATATAAAAAGGGCTTCATAATGTTGAAAGAAATTCTAACTTCTGACAATTATTGGCGAAGATACATCCGTTTGAATTTGGAAACAGAAACTTAAAACGTCAATTTCTCGAAATGACTTCGAGACTACATATTTTCAGCTTTTGATGCAGAATCAAAATATATAAAAAGGGCTTCATAATGTTGAAAGAAATTCTAACTTCTGACAATTATTGGCGAAGATACATCCGTTTGAATTTGGAAACAGAAACTTAAAACGTCAATTTCTCGAAATGACTTCGAGACTACATATTTTCAGCTTTTGATGCAGAGATCAAAATATATAAAAAGGGCTTCATAATGTTGAAAGAAATTCTAACTTCTGACAATTATTGGCGAAGATACATCCGTTTGAATTTGGAAACAGAAACTTAAAACGTCAATTTCTCGAAATGACTTCGAGACTACATATTTTCAGCTTTTGATGCAGAATCAAAATATATAAAAAGGGCTTCATAATGTTGAAAGAAATTCTAACTTCTGACAATTATTGGCGAAGATACATCCGTTTGAATTTGGAAACAGAAACTTAAAACGTCAATTTCTCGAAATGACTTCGAGACTACATATTTTCAGCTTTTGATGCAGAATCAAAATATATAAAAAGGGCTTCATAATGTTGAAAGAAATTCTAACTTCTGACAATTATTGGCGAAGATAAATCCATTTGAATTTGGAAACAGAAACTTAAAACGTCAATTTCTCGAAATGACTTCGAGACTACATATTTTCAGCTTTTGATGCAGAGTAAAAATATATAAAAAGGGCTTCATAATGTTGACAGAAATTCTAGCTTCTGACAATTATTGGCGAAGATACATCCGTTTGAATTTGGAAACAGAAACTTAAAACGTCAATTTCTCGAAATGACTTCGAGACTACATATTTTCAGCTTTTGATGCAGAATCAAAATATATAAAAAGGGCTTCATAATGTTGAAAGAATTTCTAACTTCTGAGAATTATTGGCGAAGATACATCCGTTTGAATTTGGAAACAGAAACTTAAAACGTCAATTTCTCGAAATGACTTCAAGACTACATATTTTCAGCTTTTGATGCAGAATCAAAATATATAAAAAGGGCTTCATAATGTTGAAAGAAATTCTAACTGCTGACAATTATTGGCGAAGATACATCCGGTTGAATTTGGAAACCGAAACTTAAAACGTCAATTTCTCGAAATGACTTCGCGACTACATATTTTCAGCTTTTGATGCAGAGTCAAAATATATAAAAAGGGCTTCATAATGTTGAAAGAAATTCTGACTTCTGACAATTATTGGCGAAGATACATCCGTTTGAATTTGGGAAAAAGAAACTTAAACCGCCAATATCTCGAAATGACTTCGAGACTACATATTTTCAGCTTTTGATGCAGAATCAAAATATATAAAAAGGGGTTCATAATGTTGAAAGAAATTCTAACTTCTGACAATTATTGGCGAAGATACATCCGTTTGAATTTGGAAACAGAAACTTAAAACGTCAATTTCTCGAAATGACTTCAAGACTACATATTTTCAGCTTTTGATGCAGAATCAAAATATATAAAAAGGGCTTCATAATGTTGAAAGAAATTCTAACTTCTGACAATTATTGGCGAAGATACATCCGTTTGAATTTGGAAACAGAAACTTAAAACGTCAATTTCTCGAAATGACTTCGAGACTACATATTTTCAGCTTTTGATGCAGAGTCAAAATATATAAAAAGGGCTTCATAATGTTGAAAGAAATTCTAACTTCTGACAATTATTGGCGAAGATACATCCGTTTGAATTTGGGAAACAGAAACTTAAAACGTCAATTTCTCGAAATGACTTTCAAGACTACATATTTTCAGCTTTTGATGCAGAATCAAAATATATAAAAAGGGCTTCATAATGTTGAAAGAAATTCTAACTTCTGACAATTATTGGCGAAGATACATCCGTTTGAATTTGGAAACAGAAACTTAAAACGTCAATTTCTCGAAATGACTTCGAGACTACATATTTTCAGCTTTTGATGCAGGGTCAAAATATATAAAAAGGGCTTCATAATGTTGAAAGAAATTCTAACTTCTGACAATTATTGGCGAAGATACATCCGTTTGAATTTGGAAACAGAAACTTAAAACGTCAATTTCTCGAAATGACTTCGAGACTACATATTTTCAGCTTTTGATGCAGGGTCAAAATATATAAAAAGGGCTTCATAATGTTGAAAGAAATTCTAACTTCTGACAATTATTGGCGAAGATACATCCGTTTGAATTTGGAAACAGAAACTTAAAACGTCAATTTCTCGAAATGACTTCGAGACTACATATTTTCAGCTTTTGATGCAGAATCAAAATATATAAAAAGGGCTTCATAATGTTGAAAGAAATTCTAACTTCTGACAATTATTGGCGAAGATAAATCCATTTGAATTTGGAAACAGAAACTTAAAACGTCAATTTCTCGAAATGACTTCGAGACTACATATTTTCAGCTTTTGATGCAGAGTAAAAATATATAAAAAGGGCTTCATAATGTTGACAGAAATTCTAGCTTCTGACAATTATTGGCGAAGATACATCCGTTTGAATTTGGAAACAGAAACTTAAAACGTCAATTTCTCGAAATGACTTCGAGACTACATATTTTCAGCTTTTGATGCAGAATCAAAATATATAAAAAGGGCTTCATAATGTTGAAAGAAATTCTAACTTCTGACAATTATTGGCGAAGATACATCCGTTTGAATTTGGAAACAGAAACTTAAAACGTCAATTTCTCGAAATGACTTCGAGACTACATATTTTCAGCTTTTGATGCAGAATCAAAATATATAAAAAGGGCTTCATAATGTTGAAAGAAATTCTAACTTCTGACAATTATTGGCGAAGATACATCCGTTTGAATTTGGAAACAGAAACTTAAAACGTCAATTTCTCGAAATGACTTCGAGACTACATATTTTCAGCTTTTGATGCAGGATCAAAATATATAAAAAGGGCTTCATAATGTTGAAAGAAATTCTAACTTCTGACAATTATTGGCGAAGATACATCCGTTTGAATTTGGAAACAGAAACTTAAAACGTCAATTTCTCGAAATGACTTCGAGACTACATATTTTCAGCTTTTGATGCAGAATCAAAATATATAAAAAGGGCTTCATAATGTTGAAAGAAATTCTAACTTCTGACAATTATTGGCGAAGATACATCCGTTTGAATTTGGAAACAGAAACTTAAAACGTCAATTTCTCGAAATGACTTCGAGACTACATATTTTCAGCTTTTGATGCAGAATCAAAATATATAAAAAGGGCTTCATAATGTTGAAAGAAATTCTAACTTCTGACAATTATTGGCGAAGATACATCCGTTTGAATTTGGAAACAGAAACTTAAAACGTCAATTTCTCGAAATGACTTCGAGACTACATATTTTCAGCTTTTGATGCAGAGTAAAAATATATAAAAAGGGCTTCATAATGTTGACAGAAATTCTAACTTCTGACAATTATTGGCGAAGATACATCCGTTTGAATTTGGAAACAGAAACTTAAAACGTCAATTTCTCGAAATGACTTCGAGACTACATATTTTCAGCTTTTGATGCAGAATCAAAATATATAAAAAGGGCTTCATAATGTTGAAAGAATTTCTAACTTCTGAGAATTATTGGCGAAGATACATCCGTTTGAATTTGGAAACAGAAACTTAAAACGTCAATTTCTCGAAATGACTTCAAGACTACATATTTTCAGCTTTTGATGCAGAATCAAAATATATAAAAAGGGCTTCATAATGTTGAAAGAAATTCTAACTGCTGACAATTATTGGCGAAGATACATCCGTTTGAATTTGGAAACCGAAACTTAAAACGTCAATTTCTCGAAATGACTTCGAGACTACATATTTTCAGCTTTTGATGCAGAGTCAAAATATATAAAAAGGGCTTCATAATGTTGAAAGAAATTCTAACTTCTGACAATTATTGGCGAAGATACATCCGTTTGAATTTGGGAAAAGAAACTTAAAACGCCAATATCTCGAAATGACTTCGAGACTACATATTTTCAGCTTTTGATGCAGAATCAAAATATATAAAAAGGGCTTCATAATGTTGAAAGAAATTCTAACTTCTGACAATTATTGGCGAAGATACATCCGTTTGAATTTGGAAACAGAAACTTAAAACGTCAATTTCTCGAAATGACTTCGAGACTACATATTTTCAGCTTTTGATGCAGAGTCAAAATATATAAAAAGGGCTTCATAATGTTGAAAGAAATTCTAACTTCTGACAATTATTGGCGAAGATACATCCGTTTGAATTTGGAAACAGAAACTTAAAACGTCAATTTCTCGAAATGACTTCGAGACTACATATTTTCAGCTTTTGATGCAGAATCAAAATATATAAAAAGGGCTTCATAATGTTGAAAGAAATTCTAACTTCTGACAATTATTGGCGAAGATACATCCGTTTGAATTTGGAAACAGAAACTTAAAACGTCAATTTCTCGAAATGACTTCGAGACTACATATTTTCAGCTTTTGATGCAGAGTCAAAATATATAAAAAGGGCTTCATAATGTTGAAAGAAATTCTAACTTCTGACAATTATTGGCGAAGATACATCCGTTTGAATTTGGAAACAGAAACTTAAAACGTCAATTTCTCGAAATGACTTCGAGACTACATATTTTCAGCTTTTGATGCAGAATCAAAATATATAAAAAGGGCTTCATAATGTTGAAAGAAATTCTAACTTCTGACAATTATTGGCGAAGATACATCCGTTTGAATTTGGAAACAGAAACTTAAAACGTCAATTTCTCGAAATGACTTCGAGACTACATATTTTCAGCTTTTGATGCAGAGTCAAAATATATAAAAAGGGCTTCATAATGTTGAAAGAAATTCTAACTTCTGACAATTATTGGCGAAGATACATCCGTTTGAATTTGGAAACAGAAACTTAAAACGTCAATTTCTCGAAATGACTTCGAGACTACATATTTTCAGCTTTTGATGCAGAGTCAAAATATATAAAAAGGGCTTCATAATGTTGAAAGAAATTCTAACTTCTGACAATTATTGGCGAAGATACATCCGTTTGAATTTGGGAAAAGAAACTTAAAACGCCAATATCTCGAAATGACTTCGAGACTACATATTTTCAGCTTTTGATGCAGAATCAAAATATATAAAAAGGGCTTCATAATGTTGAAAGAAATTCTAACTTCTGAAAATTATTGGCGAAGATACATCCGTTTGAATTTGGAAACAGAAACTTAAAACGTCAATTTCTCGAAATGACTTCGAGACTACATATTTTCAGCTTTTGATGCAGGATCAAAATATATAAAAAGGGCTTCATAATGTTGAAAGAAATTCTAACTTCTGACAATTATTGGCGAAGATACATCCGTTTGAATTTGGAAACAGAAACTTAAAACGTCAATTTCTCGAAATGACTTCGAGACTACATATTTTCAGCTTTTGATGCAGAATCAAAATATATAAAAAGGGCTTCATAATGTTGAAAGAAATTCTAACTTCTGACAATTATTGGCGAAGATACATCCGTTTGAATTTGGAAACAGAAACTTAAAACGTCAATTTCTCGAAATGACTTCGAGACTACATATTTTCAGCTTTTGATGCAGAATCAAAATATATAAAAAGGGCTTCATAATGTTGAAAGAAATTCTAACTTCTGACAATTATTGGCGAAGATAAATCCATTTGAATTTGGAAACAGAAACTTAAAACGTCAATTTCTCGAAATGACTTCGAGACTACATATTTTCAGCTTTTGATGCAGAGTAAAAATATATAAAAAGGGCTTCATAATGTTGACAGAAATTCTAACTTCTGACAATTATTGGCGAAGATACATCCGTTTGAATTTGGAAACAGAAACTTAAAACGTCAATTTCTCGAAATGACTTCGAGACTACATATTTTCAGCTTTTGATGCAGAATCAAAATATATAAAAAGGGCTTCATAATGTTGAAAGAATTTCTAACTTCTGAGAATTATTGGCGAAGATACATCCGTTTGAATTTGGAAACAGAAACTTAAAACGTCAATTTCTCGAAATGACTTCAAGACTACATATTTTCAGCTTTTGATGCAGAATCAAAATATATAAAAAGGGCTTCATAATGTTGAAAGAAATTCTAACTGCTGACAATTATTGGCGAAGATACATCCGTTTGAATTTGGAAACCGAAACTTAAAACGTCAATTTCTCGAAATGACTTCGAGACTACATATTTTCAGCTTTTGATGCAGAGTCAAAATATATAAAAAGGGCTTCATAATGTTGAAAGAAATTCTAACTTCTGACAATTATTGGCGAAGATACATCCGTTTGAATTTGGAAACAGAAACTTAAAACGCCAATATCTCGAAATGACTTCGAGACTACATATTTTCAGCTTTTGATGCAGAATCAAAATATATAAAAAGGGCTTCATAATGTTGAAAGAAATTCTAACTTCTGACAATTATTGGCGAAGATACATCCGTTTGAATTTGGAAACAGAAACTTAAAACGTCAATTTCTCGAAATGACTTCGAGACTACATATTTTCAGCTTTTGATGCAGAGTCAAAATATATAAAAAGGGCTTCATAATGTTGAAAGAAATTCTAACTTCTGACAATTATTGGCGAAGATACATCCGTTTGAATTTGGAAACAGAAACTTAAAACGTCAATTTCTCGAAATGACTTCCAGACTACATATTTTCAGCTTTTGATGCAGAATCAAAATATATAAAAAGGGCTTCATAATGTTGAAAGAAATTCTAACTTCTGACAATTATTGGCGAAGATACATCCGTTTGAATTTGGAAACAGAAACTTAAAACGTCAATTTCTCGAAATGACTTCGAGACTACATATTTTCAGCTTTTGATGCAGAGTCAAAATATATAAAAAGGGCTTCATAATGTTGAAAGAAATTCTAACTTCTGACAATTATTGGCGAAGATACATCCGTTTGAATTTGGAAACAGAAACTTAAAACGTCAATTTCTCGAAATGACTTCGAGACTACATATTTTCAGCTTTTGATGCAGAATCAAAATATATAAAAAGGGCTTCATAATGTTGAAAGAAATTCTAACTTCTGACAATTATTGGCGAAGATACATCCATTTGAATTTGGAAACAGAAACTTAAAACGTCAATTTCTCGAAATGACTTCGAGACTACATATTTTCAGCTTTTGATGCAGAATCAAAATATATAAAAAGGGCTTCATAATGTTGACAGAAAGTTCTAGCTTCTGACAATTATTGGCGAAGATACATCCGTTTGAATTTGGAAACAGAAACTTAAAACGTCAATTTCTCGAAATGACTTCGAGACTACATATTTTCAGCTTTTGATGCAGAATCAAAATATATAAAAAGGGCTTCATAATGTTGAAAGAAATTCTAACTTCTGACAATTATTGGCGAAGATACATCCGTTTGAATTTGGAAACAGAAACTTAAAACGTCAATTTCTCGAAATGACTTCGAGACTACATATTTTCAGCTTTTGATGCAGAATCAAAATATATAAAAAGGGCTTCATAATGTTGAAAGAAATTCTAACTTCTGACAATTATTGGCGAAGATACATCCGTTTGAATTTGGGAAAAGAAACTTAAAACGTCAATTTCTCGAAATGACTTCGAGACTACATATTTTCAGCTTTTGATGCAGAATCAAAATATATAAAAAGGGCTTCATAATGTTGAAAGAAATTCTAACTTCTGACAATTATTGGCGAAGATACATCCGTTTGAATTTGGAAACAGAAACTTAAAACGTCAATTTCTCGAAATGACTTCGAGACTACATATTTTCAGCTTTTGATGCAGGATCAAAATATATAAAAAGGGCTTCATAATGTTGAAAGAAATTCTAACTTCTGACAATTATTGGCGAAGATACATCCGTTTGAATTTGGAAACAGAAACTTAAAACGTCAATTTCTCGAAATGACTTCGAGACTACATATTTTCAGCTTTTGATGCAGAATCAAAATATATAAAAAGGGCTTCATAATGTTGAAAGAAATTCTAACTTCTGACAATTATTGGCGAAGATACATCCGTTTGAATTTGGAAACAGAAACTTAAAACGTCAATTTCTCGAAATGACTTCGAGACTACATATTTTCAGCTTTTGATGCAGAATCAAAATATATAAAAAGGGCTTCATAATGTTGAAAGAAATTCTAACTTCTGACAATTATTGGCGAAGATACATCCGTTTGAATTTGGAAACAGAAACTTAAAACGTCAATTTCTCGAAATGACTTCGAGACTACATATTTTCAGCTTTTGATGCAGAGTCAAAATATATAAAAAGGGCTTCATAATGTTGAAAGAAATTCTAGCTTCTGACAATTATTGGCGAAGATACATCCGTTTGAATTTGGAAACAGAAACTTAAAACGTCAATTTCTCGAAATGACTTCGAGACTACATATTTTCAGCTTTTGATGCAGAATCAAAATATATAAAAAGGGCTTCATAATGTTGAAAGAATTTCTAACTTCTGAGAATTATTGGCGAAGATACATCCGTTTGAATTTGGAAACAGAAACTTAAAACGTCAATTTCTCGAAATGACTTCAAGACTACATATTTTCAGCTTTTGATGCAGAATCAAAATATATAAAAAGGGCTTCATAATGTTGAAAGAAATTCTAACTGCTGACAATTATTGGCGAAGATACATCCGGTTGAATTTGGAAACCGAAACTTAAAACGTCAATTTCTCGAAATGACTTCGCGACTACATATTTTCAGCTTTTGATGCAGAGTCAAAATATATAAAAAGGGCTTCATAATGTTGAAAGAAATTCTAACTTCTGACAATTATTGGCGAAGATACATCCGTTTGAATTTGGGAAAAGAAACTTAAAACGCCAATATCTCGAAATGACTTCGAGACTACATATTTTCAGCTTTTGATGCAGAATCAAAATATATAAAAAGGGGTTCATAATGTTGAAAGAAATTCTAACTTCTGACAATTATTGGCGAAGATACATCCGTTTGAATTTGGAAACAGAAACTTAAAACGTCAATTTCTCGAAATGACTTCGAGACTACATATTTTCAGCTTTTGATGCAGAATCAAAATATATAAAAAGGGCTTCATAATGTTGAAAGAAATTCTAACTTCTGACAATTATTGGCGAAGATACATCCGTTTGAATTTGGAAACCGAAACTTAAAACGTCAATTTCTCGAAATGACTTCGAGACTACATATTTTCAGCTTTTGAAGCAGAGTCAAAATATATAAAAAGGGCTTCATAATGTTGAAAGAAATTCTAACTTCTGACAATTATTGGCGAAGATACATCCGTTTGAATTTGGGAAAAGAAACTTAAAACGCCAATATCTCGAAATGACTTCGAGACTACATATTTTCAGCTTTTGATGCAGAATCAAAATATATAAAAAGGGCTTCATAATGTTGAAAGAAATTCTAACTTCTGACAATTATTGGCGAAGATACATCCGTTTGAATTTGGAAACAGAAACTTAAAACGTCAATTTCTCGAAATGACTTCGCGACTACATATTTTCAGCTTTTGATGCAGGGTCAAAATATATAAAAAGGGCTTCATAATGTTGAAAGAAATTCTAACTTCTGACAATTATTGGCGAAGATACATCCGTTTGAATTTGGAAACAGAAACTTAAAACGTCAATTTCTCGAAATGACTTCCAGACTACATATTTTCAGCTTTTGATGCAGGGTCAAAATATATAAAAAGGGCTTCATAATGTTGAAAGAAATTCTAACTTCTGACAATTATTGGCGAAGATACATCCGTTTGAATTTGGAAACAGAAACTTAAAACGTCAATTTCTCGAAATGACTTCGAGACTACATATTTTCAGCTTTTGATGCAGAATCAAAATATATAAAAAGGGCTTCATAATGTTGAAAGAAATTCTAACTTCTGACAATTATTGGCGAAGATACATCCGTTTGAATTTGGAAACAGAAACTTAAAACGTCAATTTCTCGAAATGACTTCGAGACTACATATTTTCAGCTTTTGATGCAGAGTCAAAATATATAAAAAGGGCTTCATAATGTTGACAGAAATTCTAGCTTCTGACAATTATTGGCGAAGATACATCCGTTTGAATTTGGAAACAGAAACTTAAAACGTCAATTTCTCGAAATGACTTCGAGACTACATATTTTCAGCTTTTGATGCAGAGTCAAAATATATAAAAAGGGCTTCATAATGTTGAAAGAAATTCTAACTTCTGACAATTATTGGCGAAGATACATCCGTTTGAATTTGGAAACAGAAACTTAAAACGTCAATTTCTCGAAATGACTTCGAGACTACATATTTTCAGCTTTTGATGCAGAGTCAAAATATATAAAAAGGGCTTCATAATGTTGAAAGAAATTCTAACTTCTGACAATTATTGGCGAAGATACATCCGTTTGAATTTGGAAACAGAAACTTAAAACGTCAATTTCTCGAAATGACTTCGAGACTACATATTTTCAGCTTTTGATGCAGAGTCAAAATATATAAAAAGGGCTTCATAATGTTGAAAGAAATTCTAACTTCTGACAATTATTGGCGAAGATACATCCGTTTGAATTTGGAAACAGAAACATAAAACGTCAATTTCTCGAAATGACTTTGCGACTACATATTTTCAGCTTTTGATGCAGGGTCAAAATATATAAAAAGGGCTTCATAATGTTGAAAGAAATTCTAACTTCTGAAAATTATTGGCGAAGATACATCCGTTTGAATTTGGAAACAGAAACTTAAAACGTCAATTTTTCGAAATGACTTCGCGACTACATATTTTCAGCTTTTGATGCAGGGTCAAAATATATAAAAAGGGCTTCATAATGTTGAAAGAAATTCTAACTTCTGACAATTATTGGCGAAGATACATCCGTTTGAATTTGGAAACAGAAACTTAAAACGTCAATTTCTCGAAATGACTTCGAGACTACATATTTTCAGCTTTTGATGCAGGGTCAAAATATATAAAAAGGGCTTCATAATGTTGACAGAAATTCTAGCTTCTGACAATTATTGGCGAAGATACATCCGTTTGAATTTGGAAACAGAAACTTAAAACGTCAATTTCTCGAAATGACTTCGAGACTACATATTTTCAGCTTTTGATGCAGAATCAAAATATATAAAAAGGGCTTCATAATGTTGAAAGAAATTCTAACTTCTGACAATTATTGGCGAAGATACATCCGTTTGAATTTGGAAACAGAAACTTAAAACGTCAATTTCTCGAAATGACTTCGAGACTACATATTTTCAGCTTTTGATGCAGAATCAAAATATATAAAAAGGGCTTCATAATGTTGAAAGAAATTCTAACTTCTGACAATTATTGGCGAAGATAAATCCATTTGAATTTGGAAACAGAAACTTAAAACGTCAATTTCTCGAAATGACTTCGAGACTACATATTTTCAGCTTTTGATGCAGAGTAAAAATATATAAAAAGGGCTTCATAATGTTGACAGAAATTCTAGCTTCTGACAATTATTGGCGAAGATACATCCGTTTGAATTTGGAAACAGAAACTTAAAACGTCAATTTCTCGAAATGACTTCGAGACTACATATTTTCAGCTTTTGATGCAGAATCAAAATATATAAAAAGGGCTTCATAATGTTGAAAGAAATTCTAACTTCTGACAATTATTGGCGAAGATACATCCGTTTGAATTTGGAAACAGAAACTTAAAACGTCAATTTCTCGAAATGACTTCGAGACTACATATTTTCAGCTTTTGATGCAGAATCAAAATATATAAAAAGGGCTTCATAATGTTGAAAGAAATTCTAACTTCTGACAATTATTGGCGAAGATACATCCGTTTGAATTTGGGAAACAGAAACTTAAAACGCCAAAATCTCGAAATGACTTCGAGACTACATATTTTCAGCTTTTGATGCAGAATCAAAATATATAAAAAGGGCTTCATAATGTTGAAAGAAATTCTAACTTCTGACAATTATTGGCGAAGATACATCCGTTTGAATTTGGAAACAGAAACTTAAAACGTCAATTTCTCGAAATGACTTCGAGACTACATATTTTCAGCTTTTGATGCAGGATCAAAATATATAAAAAGGGCTTCATAATGTTGAAAGAAATTCTAACTTCTGACAATTATTGGCGAAGATACATCCGTTTGAATTTGGAAACAGAAACTTAAAACGTCAATTTCTCGAAATGACTTCGAGACTACATATTTTCAGCTTTTGATGCAGAATCAAAATATATAAAAAGGGCTTCATAATGTTGAAAGAAATTCTAACTTCTGACAATTATTGGCGAAGATACATCCGTTTGAATTTGGAAACAGAAACTTAAAACGTCAATTTCTCGAAATGACTTCGAGACTACATATTTTCAGCTTTTGATGCAGAATCAAAATATATAAAAAGGGCTTCATAATGTTGAAAGAAATTCTAACTTCTGACAATTATTGGCGAAGATACATCCGTTTGAATTTGGAAACAGAAACTTAAAACGTCAATTTCTCGAAATGACTTCGAGACTACATATTTTCAGCTTTTGATGCAGAGTCAAAATATATAAAAAGGGCTTCATAATGTTGAAAGAAATTCTAGCTTCTGACAATTATTGGCGAAGATACATCCGTTTGAATTTGGAAACAGAAACTTAAAACGTCAATTTCTCGAAATGACTTCGAGACTACATATTTTCAGCTTTTGATGCAGAATCAAAATATATAAAAAGGGCTTCATAATGTTGAAAGAAATTCTAACTTCTGACAATTATTGGCGAAGATACATCCGTTTGAATTTGGAAACCGAAACTTAAAACGTCAATTTCTCGAAATGACTTCGAGACTACATATTTTCAGCTTTTGATGCAGAATCAAAATATATAAAAAGGGCTTCATAATGTTGAAAGAAATTCTAACTTCTGACAATTATTGGCGAAGATACATACATCCGTTTGAATTTGGAAACAGAAACTTAAAACGTCAATTTCTCGAAATGACTTCGAGACTACATATTTTCAGCTTTTGATGCAGAATCAAAATATATAAAAAGGGGTTCATAATGTTGAAAGAAATTCTAACTTCTGACAATTATTGGCGAAGATACATCCGTTTGAATTTGGAAACAGAAACTTAAAACGTCAATTTCTCGAAATGACTTCGAGACTACATATTTCAGCTTTTGATGCAGAGTAAAAATATATAAAAAGGGCTTCATAATGTTGACAGAAGTTCTAGCTTCTGACAATTATTGGCGAAGATACATCCGTATGAATTTGGAAACAGAAACTTAAAACGTCAATTTCTCGAAATGACTTCGAGACTACATATTTTCAGCTTTTGATGCAGAGTCGAAATGTATAAAAAGGGCTTCATAATGTTGAAAGAAATTCTAACTTCTGACAATTATTGGCGAAGATACATCCGTTTGAATTTGGGAAAAGAAACTTAAACCGCCAATATCTCGAAATGACTTCGAGACTACATATTTTCAGCTTTTGATGCAGAATCAAAATATATAAAAAGGGCTTCATAATGTAGAAAGAAATTCTAACTTCTGAAAATTATTGGCGAAGATACATCCGTTTGAATTTGGAAACAGAAACTTAAAACGTCAATTTCTCGAAATGACTTCGAGACTACATATTTTCTGCTTTTGATGCAGGATCAAAATATATAAAAAGGGCTTCATAATGTTGAAAGAAATTCTAACTTCTGACAATTATTGGCGAAGATACATCCGTTTGAATTTGGAAACAGAAACTTAAAACGTCAATTTCTCGAAATGACTTCGAGACTACATATTTTCAGCTTTTGATGCAGAATCAAAATATATAAAAAGGGCTTCATAATGTTGAAAGAAATTCTAACTTCTGACAATTATTGGCGAAGATACATCCGTTTGAATTTGGAAACAGAAACTTAAAACGTCAATTTCTCGAAATGACTTCGAGACTACATATTTTCAGCTTTTGATGCAGAATCAAAATATATAAAAAGGGCTTCATAATGTTGAAAGAAATTCTAACTTCTGACAATTATTGGCGAAGATAAATCCATTTGAATTTGGAAACAGAAACTTAAAACGTCAATTTCTCGAAATGACTTCGAGACTACATATTTTCAGCTTTTGATGCAGAATCAAAATATATAAAAAGGG
Source organism: Drosophila grimshawi (assembly GCF_018153295.1). Taxonomy (NCBI): domain Eukaryota; kingdom Metazoa; phylum Arthropoda; class Insecta; order Diptera; family Drosophilidae; genus Drosophila; species Drosophila grimshawi. Next base: position 44,877 of record NW_025063467.1, read on the forward strand.
CTTCATAATGTTGACAGAAATTCTAGCTTCTGACAATTATTGGCGAAGATACATCCGTTTGAATTTGGAAACAGAAACTTAAAACGTCAATTTCTCGAAATGACTTCGAGACTACATATTTTCAGCTTTTGATGCAGAATCAAAATATATAAAAAGGGCTTCATAATGTTGAAAGAATTTCTAACTTCTGAGAATTATTGGCGAAGATACATCCGTTTGAATTTGGAAACCGAAACTTAAAACGTCAATTTCTCGAAATGACTTCAAGACTACATATTTTCAGCTTTTGATGCAGAATCAAAATATATAAAAAGGGCTTCATAATGTTGAAAGAAATTCTAACTGCTGACAATTATTGGCGAAGATACATCCGGTTGAATTTGGAAACCGAAACTTAAAACGTCAATTTCTCGAAATGACTTCGCGACTACATGTTTTCAGCTATTGATGCAGAGTCAAAATATATAAAAAGGGCTTCATAATGTTGAAAGAAATTCTGACTTCTGACAATTATTGGCGAAGATACATCCGTTTGAATTTGGGAAAAGAAACTTAAACCGCCAATATCTCGAAATGACTTCGAGACTACGTATTTTCAGCTTTTGATGCAGAATCAAAATATATAAAAAGGGCTTCATAATGTTGAAAGAAATTCTAACTTCTGACAATTATTGGCGAAGATACATCCGTTTGAATTTGGAAACAGAAACTTAAAACGTCAATTTCTCGAAATGACTTCGAGACTACATATTTTCAGCTTTTGAAGCAGAGTCAAAATATATAAAAAGGGCTTCATAATGTTGAAAGAAATTCTAACTTCTGACAATTATTGGCGAAGATACATCCGTTTGAATTTGGAAACAGAAACTTAAAACGTCAATTTCTCGAAATGACTTCGAGACTACATATTTTCAGCTTTTGAAGCAGAGTCAAAATATATAAAAAGGGCTTCATAATGTTGAAAGAAATTCTAACTTCTGACAATTATTGGCGAAGATACATCCGTTTGAATTTGGAAACAGAAACTTAAAACGTCAATTTCTCGAAATGACTTCGAGACTACATATTTTCAGCTTTTGATGCAGAGTCAAAATATATAAAAAGGGCTTCATAATGTTGAAAGAAATTCTAACTTCTGACAATTATTGGCGAAGATACATCCGTTTGAATTTGGAAACAGAAACTTAAGACGTCAATTTCTCGAAATGACTTCGCGACTACATATTTTCAGCTTTTGATGCAGGGTCAAAATATATAAAAAGGGCTTCATAATGTTGAAAGAAATTCTAACTTCTGACAATTATTGGCGAAGATACATCCGTTTGAATTTGGAAACAGAAACTTAAAATGTCAATTTCTCGAAATGACTTCGAGACTACATATTTTCAGCTTTTGATGCAGAATCAAAATATATAAAAAGGGGTTCATAATGTTGAAAGAAATTCTAACTTCTGACAATTATTGGCGAAGATACATCCGTTTGAATTTGGAAACAGAAACTTAAAACGTCAATTTCTCGAAATGACTTCGAGACTACATATTTTCAGCTTTTGATGCAGAATCAAAATATATAAAAAGGGCTTCATAATGTTGAAAGAAATTCTAACTGCTGACAATTATTGGCGAAGATACATCCGGTTGAATTTGGAAACAGAAACTTAAAACGTCAATTTCTCGAAATGACTTCGCGACTACATATTTTCAGCTTTTGATGCAGAGTCAAAATATATAAAAAGGGCTTCATAATGTTGAAAGAAATTCTAACTTCTGACAATTATTAGCGAAGATACATCCGTTTGAATTTGGAAACCGAAACTTAAAACGTCAATTTCTCGAAATGACTTCGCGACTACATATTTTCAGCTTTTGATGCAGAGTCAAAATATATAAAAAGGGCTTCATAATGTTGAAAGAAATTCTAACTTCTGACAATTATTGGCGAAGATACATCCGTTTGAATTTGGAAACAGAAACTTAAAACGTCAATTTCTCGAAATGACTTCGAGACTACATATTTTCAGCTTTTGATGCAGGGTCAAAATATATAAAAAGGGGTTCATAATGTTGAAAGAAATTCTAACCTTCTGACAATTATTGGCGAAGATACATCCGTTTGAATTTGGGAAAAGAAACTTAAACCGCCAATATCTCGAAATGACTTCGAGACTACATATTTTTAGCTTTTGATGCAGAATCAAAATATATAAAAAGGGCTTCATAATGTTGAAAGAAATTCTAACTTCTGACAATTATTGGCGAAGATACATCCGTTTGAATTTGGAAACAGAAACTTAAAACGTCAATTTCTCGAAATGACTTCGAGACTACATATTTTCAGCTTTTGATGCAGGGTCAAAATATATAAAAAGGGCTTCATAATGTTGAAAGAAATTCTAACTTCTGACAATTATTGGCGAAGATACATCCGTTTGAATTTGGAAACAGAAACTTAAAACGTCAATTTCTCGAAATGACTTCGAGACTACATATTTTCAGCTTTTGATGCAGAGTCAAAATATATAAAAAGGGCTTCATAATGTTGAAAGAAATTCTAACTTCTGACAATTATTGGCGAAGATACATCCATTTGAATTTGGAAACAGAAACTTAAAACGTCAATTTCTCGAAATGACTTCGGGACTACATATTTCCAGCTTTTGATGCAGGGTCAAAATATATAAAAAGGGCTTCATAATGTTGAAAGAAATTCTAACTTCTGACAATTATTGGCGAAGATACATCCGTTTGAATTTGGAAACAGAAACTTAAAACGTCAATTTCTCGAAATGACTTCGAGACTACATATTTTCAGCTTTTGATGCAGAATCAAAATATATAAAAAGGGCTTCATAATGTTGAAAGAAATTCTAACTTCTGACAATTATTGGCGAAGATAAATCCATTTGAATTTGGAAACCGAAACTTAAAACGTCAATTTCTCGAAATGACTTCGAGACTACATATTTTCAGCTTTTGATGCAGAATCAAAATATATAAAAAGGGCTTCATAATGTTGACAGAAATTCTAACTTCTGACAATTATTGGCGAAGATACATCCGTTTGAATTTGGAAACAGAAACTTAAAACGTCAATTTCTCGAAATGACTTCGAGACTACATATTTTCAGCTTTTGATGCAGAATCAAAATATATAAAAAGGGCTTCATAATGTTGAAAGAATTTCTAACTTCTGACAATTATTGGCGAAGATACATCCGTTTGAATTTGGAAACAGAAACTTAAAACGTCAATTTCTCGAAATGACTTCAAGACTACATATTTTCAGCTTTTGATGCAGAATCAAAATATATAAAAAGGGCTTCATAATGTTGAAAGAAATTCTAACTGCTGACAATTATTGGCGAAGATACATCCGTTTGAATTTGGAAATCGAAAATTAAAACGTCAATTTCTCGAAATGACTTCGCGACTACATATTTTCAGCTTTTGATGCAGAGTCAAAATATATAAAAAGGGCTTCATAATGTTGAAAGAAATTCTAACTTCTGACAATTATTGGCGAAGATACATCCGTTTGAATTTGGAAACCGAAACTTAAAACGTCAATTTCTCGAAATGACTTCGAGACTACATATTTTCAGCTGTTGATGCAGTTTCAAAATATATAAAAAGGGCTTCGTAATGTTGAAAGAAATTCTAACTTCTGACAATTATTGACGAAGGTACATCCGTTTGAATTTGGAAACAGAAACTTAAAACGTCAATTTCTCGAAATGACTTCAAGACTACATATTTTCAGCTTTTGATGCAGAATCAAAATATATAAAAAGGGCTTCATAATGTTGAAAGAAATTCTAACTGCTGACAATTATTGGCGAAGATACATCCGGTTGAATTTGGAAACCGAAACTTAAAACGTCAATTTCTCGAAATGACTTCGCGACTACATGTTTTCAGCTATTGATGCAGAGTCAAAATATATAAAAAGGGCTTCATAATGTTGAAAGAAATTCTGACTTCTGACAATTATTGGCGAAGATACATCCGTTTGAATTTGGGAAAAGAAACTTAAACCGCCAATATCTCGAAATGACTTCGAGACTACGTATTTTCAGCTTTTGATGCAGAATCAAAATATATAAAAAGGGGTTCATAATGTTGAAAGAAATTCTAACTTCTGACAATTATTGGCGAAGATACATCCGTTTGAATTTGGAAACAGAAACTTAAAACGTCAATTTCTCGAAATGACTTCGAGACTACATATTTTCAGCTTTTGAAGCAGAGTCAAAATATATAAAAAGGGCTTCATAATGTTGAAAGAAATTCTAACTTCTGACAATTATTGGCGAAGATACATCCGTTTGAATTTGGAAACAGAAACTTAAAACGTCAATTTCTCGAAATGACTTCCAGACTACATATTTTCAGCTTTTGATGCAGAATCAAAATATATAAAAAGGGCTTCATAATGTTGAAAGAAACTCTAACTTCTGACAATTATTGACGAAGATACATCCGTTTGAATTTGGAAACAGAAACTTAAAACGTCAATTTCTCGAAATGACTTCGAGACTACATATTTTCAGCTTTTGATGCAGAGTCAAAATATATAAAAAGGGCTTCATAATGTTGAAAGAAATTCTAACTTCTGACAATTATTGGCGAAGATACATCCGTTTGAATTTGGAAACAGAAACTTAAAATGTCAATTTCTCGAAATGACTTCGAGACTACATATTTTCAGCTTTTGAAGCAGAGTCAAAATATATAAAAAGGGCTTCATAATGTTGAAAGAAATTCTAACTTCTGACAATTATTGGCGAAGATACATCCGTTTGAATTTGGAAACAGAAACTTAAAACGTCAATTTCTCGAAATGACTTCGAGACTACATATTTTCAGCTTTTGATGCAGAGTCAAAATATATAAAAAGGGCTTCATAATGTTGAAAGAAATTCTAACTTCTGACAATTATTGGCGAAGATACATCCGTTTGAATTTGGAAACAGAAACTTAAAACGTCAATTTCTCGAAATGACTTCGAGACTACATATTTTCAGCTTTTGATGCAGAGTCAAAATATATAAAAAGGGCTTCATAATGTTGAAAGAAATTCTAACTTCTGACAATTATTGGCGAAGATACATCCGTTTGAATTTGGAAACAGAAACTTAAAACGTCAATTTCTCGAAATGACTTCGCGACTACATATTTTCAGCTTTTGATGCAGAGTCAAAATATATAAAAAGGGCTTCATAATGTTGAAAGAAATTCTAACTTCTGACAATTATTGGCGAAGATACATCCGTTTGAATTTGGAAACAGAAACTTAAAACGTCAATTTCTCGAAATGACTTCGAGACTACATATTTTCAGCTTTTGATGCAGAGTCAAAATATATAAAAAGGGCTTCATAATGTTGAAAGAAATTCTAACTTCTGACAATTATTGGCGAAGATACATCCGTTTGAATTTGGAAACAGAAACTTAAAACGTCAATTTCTCGAAATGACTTCGAGACTACATATTTTCAGCTTTTGATGCAGAAGTCAAAATATATAAAAAGGGCTTCATAATGTTGAAAGAAATTCTAACTTCTGACAATTATTGGCGAAGATACATCCGTTTGAATTTGGAAACAGAAACTTAAAACGTCAATTTCTCGAAATGACTTCGAGACTACATATTTTCAGCTTTTGATGCAGGGTCAAAATATATAAAAAGGGCTTCATAATGTTGAAAGAAATTCTAACTTCTGACAATTATTGGCGAAGATACATCCGTTTGAATTTGGAAACAGAAACTTAAAACGTCAATTTCTCGAAATGACTTCGAGACTACATATTTTCAGCTTTTGATGCAGAGTCAAAATATATAAAAAGGGCTTCATAATGTTGAAAGAAATTCTAACTTCTGACAATTATTGGCGAAGATACATCCGTTTGAATTTGGAAACAGAAACTTAAAACGTCAATTTCTCGAAATGACTTCGAGACTACATATTTTCAGCTTTTGATGCAGGGTCAAAATATATAAAAAGGGCTTCATAATGTTGAAAGAAATTCTAACTTCTGACAATTATTGGCGAAGATACATCCGTTTGAATTTGGAAACAGAAACTTAAAACGTCAATTTCTCGAAATGACTTCGAGACTACATATTTTCAGCTTTTGATGCAGAGTCAAAATATATAAAAAGGGCTTCATAATGTTGAAAGAAATTCTAACTTCTGACAATTATTGGCGAAGATACATCCATTTGAATTTGGAAACAGAAACTTAAAACGTCAATTTCTCGAAATGACTTCGGGACTACATATTTCCAGCTTTTGATGCAGGGTCAAAATATATAAAAAGGGCTTCATAATGTTGAAAGAAATTCTAACTTCTGACAATTATTGGCGAAGATACATCCGTTTGAATTTGGAAACAGAAACTTAAAACGTCAATTTCTCGAAATGACTTCGAGACTACATATTTTCAGCTTTTGATGCAGAATCAAAATATATAAAAAGGGCTTCATAATGTTGAAAGAAATTCTAACTTCTGACAATTATTGGCGAAGATAAATCCATTTGAATTTGGAAACCTAAACTTAAAACGTCAATTTCTCGAAATGACTTCGAGACTACATATTTTCAGCTTTTGATGCAGAGTAAAAATATATAAAAAGGGCTTCATAATGTTGACAGAAATTCTAGCTGCTGACAATTATTGGCGAAGATACATCCGTTTGAATTTGGAAACAGAAACTTAAAACGTCAATTTCTCGAAATGACTTCGAGACTACATATTTTCAGCTTTTGATGCAGAATCAAAATATATAAAAAGGGCTTCATAATGTTGAAAGAATTTCTAACTTCTGAGAATTATTGGCGAAGATACATCCGTTTGAATTTGGAAACAGAAACTTAAAACGTCAATTTCTCGAAATGACTTTCAAGACTACATATTTTCAGCTTTTGATGCAGAATCAAAATATATAAAAAGGGCTTCATAATGTTGAAAGAAATTCTAACTGCTGACAATTATTGGCGAAGATACATCCGTTTGAATTTGGAAACCGAAAATTAAAACGTCAATTTCTCGAAATGACTTCGCGACTACATATTTTCAGCTTTTGATGCAGAGTCAAAATATATAAAAAGGGCTTCATAATGGTTGAAAGAAATTCTGACTTCTGACATTTATTGGGCGAAGAATCCTTTCGTTTGAATTTGGAAACCGAAACTTAAAACGCCAATATCTCGAAATGACTTCGAGACTACATATTTTCAGCTGTCCATGCAGAATCAAAATATATAAAAAGGGCTTCATAATGTTGAAAGAAATTCTAACTTCTGACAATTATTGTTTGAAGGTACATCCGTTTGAATTTGGAAACAGAAACTTAAAACGTCAATTTCGCGAAATGACTTCGAGACTACATATTTTCAGCTTTTGATGCAGAATCAAAATATATAAAAAGGGCTTCATAATGTTGAAAGAAATTCTAACTTCTGACAATTATTGGCGAAGATACATCCGTTTGAATTTGGAAACAGAAACTTAAAACGTCAATTTCTCGAAATGACTTCGAGACTACATATTTTCAGCTTTTGATGCAGAGTCAAAATATATAAAAAGGGCTTCATAATGTTGAAAGAAATTCTAACTTCTGACAATTATTGGCGAAGATACATCCGTTTGAATTTGGAAACAGAAACTTAAAACGTCAATTTCTCGAAATGACTTCGAGACTACATATTTTCAGCTTTTGATGCAGAATCAAAATATATAAAAAGGGCTTCATAATGTTGAAAGAAATTCTAACTTCTGACAATTATTGGCGAAGATACATCCGTTTGAATTTGGAAACAGAAACTTAAAACGTCAATTTCTCGAAATGACTTCGAGACTACATATTTTCAGCTTTTGATGCAGAGTCAAAATATATAAAAAGGGCTTCATAATGTTGAAAGAAATTCTAACTTCTGACAATTATTGGCGAAGATACATCCGTTTGAATTTGGAAACAGAAACTTAAAACGTCAATTTCTCGAAATGACTTCGAGACTACATATTTTCAGCTTTTGATGCAGAATCAAAATATATAAAAAGGGCTTCATAATGTTGAAAGAAATTCTAACTTCTGACAATTATTGACGAAGATACATCCGTTTGAATTTGGAAACAGAAACTTAAAACGTCAATTTCTCGAAATGACTTCGAGACTACATATTTTCAGCTTTTGAAGCAGAGTCAAAATATATAAAAAGGGCTTCATAATGTTGAAAGAAATTCTAACTTCTGACAATTATTGGCGAAGATACATCCGTTTGAATTTGGAAACAGAAACTTAAAACGTCAATTTCTCGAAATGACTTCGAGACTACATATTTTCAGCTTTTGATGCAGGGTCAAAATATATAAAAAGGGCTTCATAATGTTGAAAGAAATTCTAACTTCTGACAATTATTGGCGAAGATACATCCGTTTGAATTTGGAAACAGAAACTTAAAACGTCAATTTCTCGAAATGACTTCGAGACTACATATTTTCAGCTTTTGATGCAGAATCAAAATATATAAAAAGGGCTTCATAATGTTGAAAGAAATTCTAACTTCTGACAATTATTGGCGAAGATACATCCGTTTGAATTTGGAAACAGAAACTTAAAACGTCAATTTCTCGAAATGACTTCGAGACTACATATTTTCAGCTTTTGATGCAGAGTCAAAATATATAAAAAGGGCTTCATAATGTTGAAAGAAATTCTAACTTCTGACAATTATTGGCGAAGATACATCCGTTTGAATTTGGAAACAGAAACTTAAAACGTCAATTTCTCGAAATGACTTCGAGACTACATATTTTCAGCTTTTGATGCAGAGTCAAAATATATAAAAAGGGCTTCATAATGTTGAAAGAAATTCTAACTTCTGACAATTATTGGCGAAGATACATCCGTTTGAATTTGGAAACAGAAACTTAAAACGTCAATTTCTCGAAATGACTTCGAGACTACATATTTTCAGCTTTTGATGCAGAGTCAAAATATATAAAAAGGGCTTCATAATGTTGAAAGAAATTCTAACTTCTGACAATTATTGGCGAAGATACATCCGTTTGAATTTGGAAACAGAAACTTAAAACGTCAATTTCTCGAAATGACTTCGAGACTACATATTTTCAGCTTTTGATGCAGGGTCAAAATATATAAAAAGGGCTTCATAATGTTGAAAGAAATTCTAACTTCTGACAATTATTGGCGAAGATACATCCGTTTGAATTTGGGAAAAGAAACTTAAACCGCCAATATCTCGAAATGACTTCGAGACTACATATTTTTAGCTTTTGATGCAGAATCAAAATATATAAAAAGGGCTTCATAATGTTGAAAGAAATTCTAACTTCTGAAAATTATTGGCGAAGATACATCCGTTTGAATTTGGAAACAGAAACTTAAAACGTCAATTTCTCGAAATGACTTCGCGACTACATATTTTCAGCTTTTGATGCAGGGTCAAAATATATAAAAAGGGCTTCATAATGTTGAAAGAAATTCTAACTTCTGACAATTATTGGCGAAGATACATCCGTTTGAATTTGGAAACAGAAACTTAAAACGTCAATTTCTCGAAATGACTTCGAGACTACATATTTTCAGCTTTTGATGCAGAGTCAAAATATATAAAAAGGGCTTCATAATGTTGAAAGAAATTCTAACTTCTGACAATTATTGGCGAAGATACATCCATTTGAATTTGGAAACAGAAACTTAAAACGTCAATTTCTCGAAATGACTTCGCGACTACATATTTTCAGCTTTTGATGCAGGGTCAAAATATATAAAAAGGGCTTCATAATGTTGAAAGAAATTCTAACTTCTGACAATTATTGGCGAAGATACATCCGTTTGAATTTGGAAACAGAAACTTAAAACGTCAATTTCTCGAAATGACTTCGAGACTACATATTTTCAGCTTTTGATGCAGAGTCAAAATATATAAAAAGGGCTTCATAATGTTGAAAGAAATTCTAACTTCTGACAATTATTGGCGAAGATACATCCGTTTGAATTTGGAAACAGAAACTTAAAACGTCAATTTCGCGAAATGACTTCGAGACTACATATTTCCAGCTTTTGATGCAGAATCAAAATATATAAAAAGGGCTTCATAATGTTGAAAGAAATTCTAACTTCTGACAATTATTGGCGAAGATACATCCGTTTGAGTTTGGAAACAGAAACTTAAAACGTCAATTTCTCGAAATGACTTCGAGACTACATATTTTCAGCTTTTGATGCAGAATCAAAATATATAAAAAGGGCTTCATAATGTTGAAAGAAATTCTAACTTCTGACTATTATTGGCGAAGATACATCCGTTTGAATTTGGAAACCTAAACTTAAAACGTCAATTTCTCGAAATGACTTCGAGACTACATATTTTCAGCTTTTGATGCAGAGTCAAAATATATAAAAAGGGCTTCATAATGTTGAAAGAAATTCTGACTTCTGACAATTATTGCCGAAGATACATCCGTTTGAATTTGGGAAAATAAACTTAAAACGCCAATATCTCGAAATGACTTCGAGACTACATATTTTCAGCTTTTGATGCAGAATCAAAATATATAAAAAGGGCTTCATAATGTTGAAAGAATTTCTAACTTCTGAGAATTATTGGCGAAGATACATCCGTTTGAATTTGGAAACAGAAACTTAAAACGTCAATTTCTCGAAATGACTTCAAGACTACATATTTTCAGCTTTTGATGCAGAATCAAAATATATAAAAAGGGCTTCATAATGTTGAAAGAAATTCTAACTGCTGACAATTATTGGCGAAGATACATCCGTTTGAATTTGGAAACCGAAAATTAAAACGTCAATTTCTCGAAATGACTTCGCGACTACATATTTTCAGCTTTTGATGCAGAGTCAAAATATATAAAAAGGGCTTCATAATGTTGAAAGAAATTCTAACTTCTGACAATTATTGGCGAAGATACATCCGTTTGAATTTGGAAACCGAAACTTAAAACGTCAATTTCTCGAAATGACTTCGAGACTACATATTTTCAGCTGTTGATGCAGGATCAAAATATATAAAAAGGGCTTCGTAATGTTGAAAGAAATTCTAACTTCTGACAATTATTGGCGAAGATACATCCGTTTGAATTTGGAAACAGAAAACTTAAAACGTCAATTTCTCGAAATGACTTCGAGACTACATATTTTCAGCTTTTGATGCAGGGTCAAAATATATAAAAAGGGCTTCATAATGTTGAAAGAAATTCTAACTTCTGACAATTATTGGCGAAGATACATCCGTTTGAGTTCGGAAACAGAGACTTAAAACGTCGATTTCTCGAAATGACTTCGAGACAACATATTTTCAGCTTTTGATGCAGAATCAAAATATATAAAAAGGGCTTCGTAATGTTGAAAGAAATTCTAACTTCTGACAATTATTGACGAAGGTACATCCGTTTGAATTTGGAAACAGAAACTTAAAACGTCAATTTCTCGAAATGACTTCGAGACTACATATTTTCAGCTTTTGAAGCAGAGTCAAAATATATAAAAAGGGCTTCATAATGTTGAAAGAAATTCTAACTTCTGACAATTATTGGCGAAGATACATCCGTTTGAGTTTGGAAACAGAAACTTAAAACGTCAATTTCTCGAAATGACTTCGAGACTACATATTTTCAGCTTTTCATGCATTGTCAAAATATATAAAAAGGGCTTCATAATGTTGAAAGAAACTCTAACTTCTGACAATTATTGGCAAAGATACATCCGTTTAAATTTGGAAACAGAAACTTAAGACGTCAATTTCTCGAAATGACTTCGCGACTACATATTTTCAGCTTTTGATGCAGGGTCAAAATATATAAAAGGGGCTTCATAATGTTGAAAGAAATTCTAACTTCTGAAAATTATTGGCGAAGATACATCCGTTTGAATTTGGAAACAGAAACTTAAAACGTCAATTTCTCGAAATGACTTCCAGACTACATATTTTCAGCTTTTGATGCAGAGTCAAAATATATAAAAAGGGCTTCATAATGTTGAAAGAAATTCTAACTTCTGACAATTATTGGCGAAGATACATCCGTTTGAATTTGGAAACCAGAAACTTAAAACGTCAATTTCTCGAAATGACTTCGAGACTACATATTTTCAGCTGTTGATGCAGGATCAAAATATATAAAAAGGGCTTCGTAATGTTGAAAGAAATTCTAATTTCTGACAATTATTGACGAAGGTACATCCGTTTGAATTTGGAAACAGAAACTTAAAACGTCAATTTCTCGAAATGACTTCGAGACTACATATTTTCAGCTTTTGATGCAGGGTCAAAATATATAAAAAGGGCTTCATAATGTTGAAAGAAATTCTAACTTCTGACAATTATTGGCGAAGATACATCCGTTTGAGTTCGGAAACAGAGACTTAAAACGTCGATTTCTCGAAATGACTTCGAGACAACATATTTTCAGCTTTTGATGCAGAATCAAAATATATAAAAAGGGCTTCGTAATGTTGAAAGAAATTCTAACTTCTGACAATTATTGACGAAGGTACATCCGTTTGAATTTGGAAACAGAAACTTAAAACGTCAATTTCTCGAAATGACTTCGAGACTACATATTTTCAGCTTTTGAAGCAGAGTCAAAATATATAAAAAGGGCTTCATAATGTTGAAAGAAATTCTAACTTCTGACAATTATTGGCGAAGATACATCCGTTTGAGTTTGGAAACAGAAACTTAAAACGTCAATTTCTCGAAATGACTTCGAGACTACATATTTTCAGCTTTTCATGCATAGTCAAAATATATAAAAAGGGCTTCATAATGTTGAAAGAAACTCTAACTTCTGACAATTATTGGCAAAGATACATCCGTTTAAATTTGGAAACAGAAACTTAAAACGTCAATTTCTCGAAATGACTTCGCGACTACATATTTTCAGCTTTTGATGCAGGGTCAAAATATATAAAAGGGGCTTCATAATGTTGAAAGAAATTCTAACTTCTGAAAATTATTGGCGAAGATACATCCGTTTGAATTTGGAAACAGAAACTTAAAACGTCAATTTCTCGAAATGACTTCCAGACTACATATTTTCAGCTTTTGATGCAGAGTCAAAATATATAAAAAGGGCTTCATAATGTTGAAAGAAATTCTAACTTCTGACAATTATTGGCGAAGATACATCCGTTTGAATTTGGAAACAGAAACTTTAAACGTCAATTTCTCGAAATGACTTCGAGACTACATTTTTTCAGCTTTTGATGCAGAGTAAAAATATATAAAAAGGGCTTCATAATGTTGACAGAAATTCTAGCTTCTGACAATTATTGGCGAAGATACATCCGTTTGAATTTGGAAACAGAAACTTAAAACGTCAATTTCTCGAAATGACTTCGAGACTACATATTTTCAGCTTTTGATGCAGAATCAAAATATATAAAAAGGGCTTCATAATGTTGAAAGAAATTCTAACTTCTGACAATTATTGGCGAAGATACATCCGTTTGAATTTGGGAAAAGAAACTTAAACCGCCAATATCTCGAAATGACTTCGAGACTACATATTTTCAGCTTTTGATGCAGAATCAAAATATATAAAAAGGGCTTCATAATGTAGAAAGAAATTCTAACTTCTGAAAATTATTGGCGAAGATACATCCGTTTGAATTTGGAAACAGAAACTTAAAACGTCAATTTCTCGAAATGACTTCGAGACTACATATTTTCAGCTTTTGATGCAGGATCAAAATATATAAAAAGGGCTTCATAATGTTGAAAGAAATTCTAACTTCTGACAATTATTGGCGAAGATACATCCGTTTGAATTTGGAAACAGAAACTTAAAACGTCAATTTCTCGAAATGACTTCGAGACTACATATTTTCAGCTTTTGATGCAGAATCAAAATATATAAAAAGGGCTTCATAATGTTGAAAGAAATTCTAACTTCTGACAATTATTGGCGAAGATACATCCGTTTGAATTTGGAAACAGAAACTTAAAACGTCAATTTCTCGAAATGACTTCGAGACTACATATTTTCAGCTTTTGATGCAGAATCAAAATATATAAAAAGGGCTTCATAATGTTGAAAGAAATTCTAACTTCTGACAATTATTGGCGAAGATAAATCCATTTGAATTTGGAAACAGAAACTTAAAACGTCAATTTCTCGAAATGACTTCGAGACTACATATTTTCAGCTTTTGATGCAGAGTAAAAATATATAAAAAGGGCTTCATAATGTTGACAGAAATTCTAGCTTCTGACAATTATTGGCGAAGATACATCCGTTTGAATTTGGAAACAGAAACTTAAAACGTCAATTTCTCGAAATGACTTCGAGACTACATATTTTCAGCTTTTGATGCAGAATCAAAATATATAAAAAGGGCTTCATAATGTTGAAAGAAATTCTAACTTCTGACAATTATTGGCGAAGATACATCCGTTTGAATTTGGAAACCGAAACTTAAAACGTCAATTTCTCGAAATGACTTCGAGACTACATATTTTCAGCTTTTGATGCAGAGTCAAAATATATAAAAAGGGCTTCATAATGTTGAAAGAAATTCTAACTTCTGACAATTATTGGCGAAGATACATCCGTTTGAATTTGGAAACAGAAACTTAAAACGTCAATTTCTCGAAATGACTTCGAGACTACATATTTTCAGCTTTTGATGCAGAATCAAAATATATAAAAAGGGCTTCATAATGTTGAAAGAAATTCTAACTTCTGACAATTATTGGCGAAGATACATCCGTTTGAATTTGGAAACAGAAACTTAAAACGTCAATTTCTCGAAATGACTTCGAGACTACATATTTTCAGCTTTTGATGCAGAGTCAAAATATATAAAAAGGGCTTCATAATGTTGAAAGAAATTCTAACTTCTGACAATTATTGGCGAAGATACATCCGTTTGAATTTGGAAACAGAAACTTAAAACGTCAATTTCTCGAAATGACTTCGAGACTACATATTTTCAGCTTTTGATGCAGAGTCAAAATATATAAAAAGGGCTTCATAATGTTGAAAGAAACTCTAACTTCTGACAATTATTGGCAAAGATACATCCGTTTGAATTTGGAAACAGAAACTTAAAACGTCAATTTCTCGAAATGACTTCGAGACTACATATTTTCAGCTTTTGATGCAGAGTCAAAATATATAAAAAGGGCTTCATAATGTTGAAAGAAATTCTAACTTCTGACAATTATTGGCGAAGATACATCCGTTTGAATTTGGAAACAGAAACTTAAAACGTCAATTTCTCGAAATGACTTCCAGACTACATATTTTCAGCTTTTGATGCAGAGTCAAAATATATAAAAAGGGCTTCATAATGTTGAAAGAAATTCTAACTTCTGACAATTATTGGCGAAGATACATCCGTTTGAATTTGGAAACAGAAACTTAAAACGTCAATTTCTCGAAATGACTTCGAGACTACATATTTTCAGCTTTTGATGCAGAGTCAAAATATATAAAAAGGGCTTCATAATGTTGAAAGAAATTCTAACTTCTGACAATTATTGGCGAAGATACATCCGTTTGAATTTGGAAACAGAAACTTAAAACGTCAATTTCTCGAAATGACTTCGAGACTACATATTTTCAGCTTTTGAAGCAGAGTCAAAATATATAAAAAGGGCTTCATAATGTTGAAAGAAATTCTAACTTCTGACAATTATTGGCGAAGATACATCCGTTTGAATTTGGGAAACAGAAACTTAAAACGTCAATTTCTCGAAATGACTTCGAGACTACATATTTTCAGCTTTTGATGCAGAATCAAAATATATAAAAAGGGCTTCATAATGTTGAAAGAAATTCTAACTTCTGACAATTATTGGCGAAGATACATCCGTTTGAATTTGGAAACAGAAACTTAAAACGTCAATTCTCGAAATGACTTCGAGACTACATATTTTCAGCTTTTGATGCAGAGTCAAAATATATAAAAAAGGGCTTCATAATGTTGAAAGAAACTCTAACTTCTGACAATTATTGGCAAAGATACATCCGTTTGAATTTGGAAACAGAAACTTAAAACGTCAATTTCTCGAAATGACTTCGCGACTACATATTTTCAGCTTTTGATGCAGGGTCAAAATATATAAAAGGGGCTTCATAATGTTGAAAGAAATTCTAACTTCTGAAAATTATTGGCGAAGATACATCCGTTTGAATTTGGAAACAGAAACTTAAAACGTCAATTTCTCGAAATGACTTCCAGACTACATATTTTCAGCTTTTGATGCAGAGTCAAAATATATAAAAAGGGCTTCATAATGTTGAAAGAAATTCTAACTTCTGACAATTATTGGCGAAGATACATCCGTTTGAATTTGGAAACAGAAACTTTAAACGTCAATTTCTCGAAATGACTTCGAGACTACATTTTTCAGCTTTTGATGCAGAGTAAAAATATATAAAAAGGGCTTCATAATGTTGACAGAAATTCTAGCTTCTGACAATTATTGGCGAAGATACATCCGTTTGAATTTGGAAACAGAAACTTAAAACGTCAATTTCTCGAAATGACTTCGAGACTACATATTTTCAGCTTTTGATGCAGAATCAAAATATATAAAAAGGGCTTCATAATGTTGAAAGAAATTCTAACTTCTGACAATTATTGGCGAAGATACATCCGTTTGAATTTGGGAAAAAGAAACTTAAAACGCCAATATCTCGAAATGACTTCGAGACTACATATTTTCAGCTTTTGATGCAGAATCAAAATATATAAAAAGGGCTTCATAATGTTGAAAGAAATTCTAACTTCTGACAATTATTGGCGAAGATACATCCGTTTGAATTTGGAAACAGAAACTTAAAACGTCAATTTCTCGAAATGACTTCGAGACTACATATTTTCAGCTTTTGATGCAGGATCAAAATATATAAAAAGGGCTTCATAATGTAGAAAGAAATTCTAACTTCTGACAATTATTGGCGAAGATACATCCGTTTGAATTTGGAAACAGAAACTTAAAACGTCAATTTCTCGAAATGACTTCGAGACTACATATTTTCAGCTTTTGATGCAGAATCAAAATATATAAAAAGGGCTTCATAATGTTGAAAGAAATTCTAACTTCTGACAATTATTGGCGAAGATACATCCGTTTGAATTTGGAAACAGAAACTTAAAACGTCAATTTCTCGAAATGACTTCGAGACTACATATTTTCAGCTTTTGATGCAGAATCAAAATATATAAAAAGGGCTTCATAATGTTGAAAGAAATTCTAACTTCTGACAATTATTGGCGAAGATACATCCGTTTGAATTTGGAAACAGAAACTTAAAACGTCAATTTCTCGAAATGACTTCGAGACTACATATTTTCAGCTTTTGATGCAGAGTCAAAATATATAAAAAGGGCTTCATAATGTTGAAAGAAATTCTAACTTCTGACAATTATTGGCGAAGATACATCCGTTTGAATTTGGAAACAGAAACTTAAAACGTCAATTTCTCGAAATGACTTCGAGACTACATATTTTCAGCTTTTGATGCAGAATCAAAATATATAAAAAGGGCTTCATAATGTTGAAAGAAATTCTAACTTCTGACAATTATTGGCGAAGATACATCCGGTTGAATTTGGAAACAGAGACTTAAAACGTCGATTTCTCGAAATGACTTCGAGACTACATATTTCAGCTATTGATGCAGAATCAAAATATATAATAAGGGCTTCATAATGTTGAAAGAAATTCTGACTTCTGACCGTTTGAATTTGGAAACAGAAACTTAAAACGTCAATATCTCGAAATGACTTTGAGACTACATATTTTCAGCTTTTGATGCAGAATCAAAATATATAAAAAGGGCTTCATAATGTTGAAAGAAATTCTAACTTCTGACAATTATTGGCGAAGGTACATCCGTTTGAATTTGGAAACCGAAACTTAAAACGTCAATTTCTCGAAATGACTTCGCGACTACATATTTTCAGCTTTTGATGCAGAATCAAAATATATAAAAAGGGCTTCATAATGTTGAAAGAAATTCTAACTTCTGACAATTATTGGCGAAGATACATCCGTTTGAGTTTGGAAACAGAAACTTAAAACGTCAATTTCTCGAAATGACTTCGAGACTACATATTTTCAGCTTTTCATGCATAGTCAAAATATATAAAAAGGGCTTCATAATGTTGAAAGAAACTCTAACTTCTGACAATTATTGGCAAAGATACATCCGTTTGAATTTGGAAACAGAAACTTAAGACGTCAATTTCTCGAAATGACTTCGCGACTACATATTTTCAGCTTTTGATGCAGAGTCAAAATATATAAAAGGGGCTTCATAATGTTGAAAGAAATTCTAACTTCTGAAAATTATTGGCGAAGATACATCCGTTTGAATTTGGAAACAGAAACTTAAAACGTCAATTTCTCGAAATGACTTCCAGACTACATATTTTCAGCTTTTGATGCAGAGTCAAAATATATAAAAAGGGCTTCATAATGTTGAAAGAAATTCTAACTTCTGACAATTATTGGCGAAGATACATCCGTTTGAATTTGGAAACAGAAACTTTAAACGTCAATTTCTCGAAATGACTTCGAGACTACATTTTTTCAGCTTTTGATGCAGAGTAAAAATATATAAAAAGGGCTTCATAATGTTGACAGAAATTCTAGCTTCTGACAATTATTGGCGAAGATACATCCGTTTGAATTTGGAAACAGAAACTTAAAACGTCAATTTCTCGAAATGACTTCGAGACTACATATTTTCAGCTTTTGATGCAGGGTCAAAATATATAAAAAGGGCTTCATAATGTTGAAAGAAATTCTAACTTCTGACAATTATTGGCGAAGATACATCCGTTTGAATTTGGGAAAAGAAACTTAAACCGCCAATATCTCGAAATGACTTCGAGACTACATATTTTCAGCTTTTGATGCAGAATCAAAATATATAAAAAGGGCTTCATAATGTTGAAAGAAATTCTAACTTCTGAAAATTATTGGCGAAGATACATCCTTTTGAATTTGGAAACAGAAACTTAAAACGTCAATTTCTCGAAATGACTTCGAGACTACATATTTTCAGCTTTTGATGCAGAATCAAAATATATAAAAAGGGCTTCATAATGTTGAAAGAAATTCTAACTTCTGACAATTATTGGCGAAGATACATCCGTTTGAATTTGGAAACAGAAACTTAAAACGTCAATTTCTCGAAATGACTTCGAGACTACATATTTTCAGCTTTTGATGCAGAATCAAAATATATAAAAAGGGCTTCATAATGTTGAAAGAAATTCTAACTTCTGACAATTATTGGCGAAGATACATCCGTTTGAATTTGGAAACAGAAACTTAAAACGTCAATTTCTCGAAATGACTTCGAGACTACATATTTTCAGCTTTTGATGCAGAGTAAAAATATATAAAAAGGGCTTCATAATGTTGAAAGAAATTCTAGCTTCTGACAATTATTGGCGAAGATACATCCGTTTGAATTTGGAAACAGAAACTTAAAACGTCAATTTCTCGAAATGACTTCGAGACTACATATTTTCAGCTTTAGATGCAGAATCAAAATATATAAAAAGGGCTTCATAATGTTGAAAGAATTTCTAACTTCTGAGAATTATTGGCGAAGATACATCCGTTTGAATTTGGAAACCGAAACTTAAAACGTCAATTTCTCGAAATGACTTCGAGACTACATATTTTCAGCTTTTGATGCAGGATCAAAATATATAAAAAGGGCTTCATAATGTTGAAAGAATTTCTAACTTCTGAGAATTATTGGCGAAGATACATCCGTTTGAATTTGGAAACAGAAACTTAAAACGTCAATTTCTCGAAATGACTTCGAGACTACATATTTTCAGCTTTTGATGCAGAATCAAAATATATAAAAAGGGGTTCATAATGTTGAAAGAAATTCTAACTGCTGACAATTATTGGCGAAGATACATCCGTTTGAATTTGGAAACCGAAAATTAAAACGTCAATTTCTCGAAATGACTTCGAGACAACATATTTTCATCTTTTGAAGCAGAGTCAAAATATATAAAAAGGGCTTCATAATGTTGAAAGAAATTCTGACTTCTGACAATTATTGGCGAAGATACATCCGTTTGAATTTGGAAACCGAAACTTAAAACGTAAATTTCTCGAAATGACTTCGAGACTACATATTTTCAGCTGTTGATGCAGGATCAAAATATATAAAAAGGGCTTCGTAATGTTGAAAGAAATTCTAATTTCTGACAATTATTGACGAAGGTACATCCGTTTGAATTTGGAAACAGAAACTTAAAACGTCAATTTCTCGAAATGACTTCGAGACTACATATTTTCAGCTTTTGATGCAGAGTCAAAATATATAAAAAGGGCTTCATAATGTTGAAAGAAATTCTAACTTCTGACAATTATTGGCGAAGATACATCCGTTTGAGTTGGAAACAGAAACTTAAAACGTCAATTTCTCGAAATGACTTCGAGACTACATATTTTCAGCTTTTCATGCATAGTCAAAATATATAAAAAGGGCTTCATAATGTTGAAAGAAACTCTAACTTCTGACAATTATTGGCAAAGATACATCCGTTTAAATTTGGAAACAGAAACTTAAGACGTCAATTTCTCGAAATGACTTCGCGACTACATATTTTCAGCTTTTGATGCAGGGTCAAAATATATAAAAGGGGCTTCATAATGTTGAAAGAAATTCTAACTTCTGAAAATTATTGGCGAAGATACATCCGTTTGAATTTGGAAACAGAAACTTAAAACGTCTATTTCTCGAAATGACTTCCAGACTACATATTTTCAGCTTTTGATGCAGAGTCAAAATATATAAAAAGGGCTTCATAATGTTGAAAGAAATTCTAACTTCTGACAATTATTGGCGAAGATACATCCGTTTGAATTTGGAAACCGAAACTTAAAACGTAAATTTCTCGAAATGACTTCGAGACTACATATTTTCAGCTGTTGATGCAGGATCAAAATATATAAAAAGGGCTTCATAATGTTGAAAGAAATTCTAATTTCTGACAATTATTGACGAAGGTACATCCGTTTGAATTTGGAAACAGAAACTTAAAACGTCAATTTCTCGAAATGACTTCCAGACTACATATTTTCAGCTTTTGATGCAGGGTCAAAATATATAAAAAGGGCTTCATAATGTTGAAAGAAATTCTAACTTCTGACAATTATTGGCGAAGATACATCCGTTTGAGTTTGGAAACAGAAACTTAAAACGTCAATTTCTCGAAATGACTTCGAGACTACATATTTTCAGCTTTTGATGCAGAATCAAAATATATAAAAAGGGCTTCATAATGTTGAAAGAAATTCTAACTTCTGACAATTATTGACGAAGGTACATCCGTTTGAATTTGGAAACAGAAACTTAAAACGTCAATTTCTCGAAATGACTTCGAGACTACATATTTTCAGCTTTTGATGCAGAATCAAAATATATAAAAAGGGCTTCATAATGTTGAAAGAAATTCTAACTGCTGACAATTATTGGCGAAGATACATCCGTTTGAATTTGGGAAAAGAAACTTAAACCGCCAATATCTCGAAATGACTTCGAGACTACATATTTTCAGCTTTTGATGCAGAATCAAAATATATAAAAAGGGCTTCGTAATGTTGGAAGAAATTCTAACTTCTGACAATTATTGACGAAGGTACATCCGTTTGAATTTGGAAACAGAAACTTAAAACGTCAATTTCTCGAAATGACTTCGAGACTACATATTTTCAGCTTTTGAAGCAGAGTCAAAATATATAAAAAGGGCTTCATAATGTTGAAAGAAATTCTAACTTCTGACAATTATTGGCGAAGATACATCCGTTTGAGTTTGGAAACAGAAACTTAAAACGTCAATTTCTCGAAATGACTTCGAGACTACATATTTTCAGCTTTTCATGCATTGTCAAAATATATAAAAAGGGCTTCATAATGTTGAAAGAAACTCTAACTTCTGACAATTATTGGCAAAGATACATCCGTTTAAATTTGGAAACAGAAACTTAAAACGTCAATTTCTCGAAATGACTTCGCGACTACATATTTTCAGCTTTTGATGCAGGGTCAAAATATATAAAAGGGGCTTCATAATGTTGAAAGAAATTCTAACTTCTGAAAATTATTGGCGAAGATACATCCGTTTGAATTTGGAAACAGAAACTTAAAACGTCAATTTCTCGAAATGACTTCCAGACTACATATTTTCAGCTTTTGATGCAGAGTCAAAATATATAAAAAGGGCTTCATAATGTTGAAAGAAATTCTAACTTCTGACAATTATTGGCGAAGATACATCCGTTTGAATTTGGAAACAGAAACTTTAAACGTCAATTTCTCGAAATGACTTCGAGACTACATTTTTTCAGCTTTTGATGCAGAGTAAAAATATATAAAAAGGGCTTCATAATGTTGACAGAAATTCTAGCTTCTGACAATTATTGGCGAAGATACATCCGTTTGAATTTGGAAACAGAAACTTAAAACGTCAATTTCTCGAAATGACTTCGAGACTACATATTTTCAGCTTTTGATGCAGAATCAAAATATATAAAAAGGGCTTCATAATGTTGAAAGAAATTCTAACTTCTGACAATTATTGGCGAAGATACATCCGTTTGAATTTGGGAAAAGAAACTTAAACCGCCAATATCTCGAAATGACTTCGAGACTACATATTTTCAGCTTTTGATGCAGAATCAAAATATATAAAAAGGGCTTCATAATGTAGAAAGAAATTCTAACTTCTGAAAATTATTGGCGAAGATACATCCGTTTGAATTTGGAAACAGAAACTTAAAACGTCAATTTCTCGAAATGACTTCGAGACTACATATTTTCAGCTTTTGATGCAGGATCAAAATATATAAAAAGGGCTTCATAATGTTGAAAGAAATTCTAACTTCTGACAATTATTGGCGAAGATACATCCGTTTGAATTTGGAAACAGAAACTTAAAACGTCAATTTCTCGAAATGACTTCGAGACTACATATTTTCAGCTTTTGATGCAGAATCAAAATATATAAAAAGGGCTTCATAATGTTGAAAGAAATTCTAACTTCTGACAATTATTGGCGAAGATACATCCGTTTGAATTTGGAAACAGAAACTTAAAACGTCAATTTCTCGAAATGACTTCGAGACTACATATTTTCAGCTTTTGATGCAGAATCAAAATATATAAAAAGGGCTTCATAATGTTGAAAGAAATTCTAACTTCTGACAATTATTGGCGAAGATAAATCCATTTGAATTTGGAAACCTAAACTTAAAACGTCAATTTCTCGAAATGACTTCGAAACTACATATTTTCAGCTCTTGATGCAGAGTAAAAATATATAAAAAGGGCTTCATAATGTTGACAGAAATTCTAGCTGCTGACAATTATTGGCGAAGATACATCCGTTTGAATTTGGAAACCGAAACTTAAAACGTCAATTTCTCGAAATGACTTCGCGACTACATATTTTCAGCTCTTGATGCAGAGTCAAATATATAAAAAGGGGTTCATAATGTTGAAAGAAATTCTAACTTCTGACAATTATTGGCGAAGATACATCCGTTTGAATTTGGAAACAGAAACTTAAAACGTCAATTTCTCGAAATGACTTCGAGACTACGTATTTTCAGCTTTTGATGCAGAGTCAAAATATATAAAAAGGGCTTCATAATGTTGAAAGAAATTCTAACTTCTGACAATTATTGGCGAAGATACATCCGTTTGAATTTGGAAACAGAAACTTAAAACGTCAATTTCTCGAAATGACTTCGAGACTACATATTTTCAGCTTTTGAAGCAGAGTCAAAATATATAAAAAGGGCTTCATAATGTTGAAAGAAATTCTAACTTCTGACAATTATTGACGAAGATACATCCATTTGAATTTGGAAACAGAAACTTAAAACGTCAATTTCTCGAAATGACTTCGAGACTACATATTTTCAGCTTTTGATGCAGAGTCAAAATATATAAAAAGGGCTTCATAATGTTGAAAGAAATTCTAACTTCTGACAATTATTGGCGAAGATACATCCGTTTGAATTTGGAAACAGAAACTTAAAACGTCAATTTCTCGAAATGACTTCGAGACTACATATTTTCAGCTTTTGATGCAGGGTCAAAATATATAAAAAGGGCTTCATAATGTTGAAAGAAATTCTAACTTCTGACAATTATTGGCGAAGATACATCCGTTTGAATTTGGAAACAGAAACTTAAAACGTCAATTTCTCGAAATGACTTCCAGACTACATATTTTCAGCTTTTGATGCAGAGTCAAAATATATAAAAAGGGCTTCATAATGTTGAAAGAAATTCTAACTTCTGACAATTATTGGCGAAGATACATCCGTTTGAATTTGGAAACAGAAACTTAAAACGTCAATTTCTCGAAATGACTTCGAGACTACATATTTTCAGCTTTTGATGCAGAGTCAAAATATATAAAAAGGGCTTCATAATGTTGAAAGAAATTCTAACTTCTGACAATTATTGGCGAAGATACATCCGTTTGAATTTGGAAACAGAAACTTAAAACGTCAATTTCTCGAAATGACTTCGAGACTACATATTTTCAGCTTTTGATGCAGAGTCAAAATATATAAAAAGGGCTTCATAATGTTGAAAGAAATTCTAACTTCTGACAATTATTGGCGAAGATACATCCGTTTGAATTTGGAAACAGAAACTTAAAACGTCAATTTCTCGAAATGACTTCGAGACTACATATTTTCAGCTTTTGATGCAGAATCAAAATATATAAAAAGGGCTTCATAATGTTGAAAGAAATTCTAACTTCTGACAATTATTGGCGAAGATACATCCGTTTGAATTTGGAAACAGAAACTTAAAACGTCAATTTCTCGAAATGACTTCGAGACTACATATTTTCAGCTTTTGATGCAGAGATCAAAATATATAAAAAGGGCTTCATAATGTTGAAAGAAATTCTAACTTCTGACAATTATTGGCGAAGATACATCCGTTTGAATTTGGAAACAGAAACTTAAAACGTCAATTTCTCGAAATGACTTCGAGACTACATATTTTCAGCTTTTGATGCAGAATCAAAATATATAAAAAGGGCTTCATAATGTTGAAAGAAATTCTAACTTCTGACAATTATTGGCGAAGATACATCCGTTTGAATTTGGAAACAGAAACTTAAAACGTCAATTTCTCGAAATGACTTCGAGACTACATATTTTCAGCTTTTGATGCAGAGTAAAAATATATAAAAAGGGCTTCATAATGTTGACAGAAATTCTAGCTTCTGACAATTATTGGCGAAGATACATCCGTTTGAATTTGGAAACAGAAACTTAAAACGTCAATTTCTCGAAATGACTTCGAGACTACATATTTTCAGCTTTTGATGCAGAATCAAAATATATAAAAAGGGCTTCATAATGTTGAAAGAAATTCTAACTTCTGAGAATTATTGGCGAAGATACATCCGTTTGAATTTGGAAACAGAAACTTAAAACGTCAATTTCTCGAAATGACTTCGAGACTACATATTTTCAGCTTTTGTTGCACAGTCAAAATATATAAAAAGGGCTTCATAATGTTGAAAGAAATTCTAACTGCTGACAATTATTGGCGAAGATACATCCGTTTGAATTTGGAAACAGAAACTTAAAACGTCAATTTCTCGAAATGACTTCGCGACTACATGTTTTCAGCTTTTGATGCAGAGTCAAAATATATAAAAAGGGCTTCATAATGTTGAAAGAAATTCTGACTTCTGACAATTATTGGCGAAGATACATCCGTTTGAATTTGGGAAAAGAAACTTAAAACGCCAATATCTCGAAATGACTTCGAGACTACATACGAGTATTTTCAGCTTTTGATGCAGAATCAAAATATATAAAAAGGGCTTCATAATGTTGAAAGAAATTCTAACTTCTGACAATTATTGGCGAAGATACATCCGTTTGAATTTGGAAACAGAAACTTAAAACGTCAATTTCTCGAAATGACTTCGAGACTACATATTTTCAGCTTTTGAAGCAGAGTCAAAATATATAAAAAGGGCTTCATAATGTTGAAAGAAATTCTAACTTCTGACAATTATTGGCGAAGATACATCCGTTTGAATTTGGAAACAGAAACTTAAAACGTCAATTTCTCGAAATGACTTCGAGACTACATATTTTCAGCTTTTGATGCAGAGTCAAAATATATAAAAAGGGCTTCATAATGTTGAAAGAAATTCTAACTTCTGACAATTATTGGCGAAGATACATCCGTTTGAATTTGGAAACAGAAACTTAAAATGTCAATTTCTCGAAATGACTTCGAGACTACATATTTTCAGCTTTTGATGCAGAGTCAAAATATATAAAAAGGGCTTCATAATGTTGAAAGAAATTCTAACTTCTGACAATTATTGGCGAAGATACATCCGTTTGAATTTGGAAACAGAAACTTAAAACGTCAATTTCTCGAAATGACTTCGAGACTACATATTTTCAGCTTTTGATGCAGAGTCAAAATATATAAAAAGGGCTTCATAATGTTGAAAGAAATTCTAACTGCTGACAATTATTGGCGAAGATACATCCGGTTGAATTTGGAAACCGAAACTTAAAACGTCAATTTCTCGAAATGACTTCGCGACTACATATTTTCAGCTTTTGATGCAGAGTCAAAATATATAAAAAGGGCTTCATAATGTTGAAAGAAATTCTAACTTCTGACAATTATTAGCGAAGATACATCCGTTTGAATTTGGAAACCGAAACTTAAAACGTCAATTTCTCGAAATGACTTCGCGACTACATATTTTCAGCTTTTGATGCAGAGTCAAAAATACATAAAAAGGGCTTCATAATGTTGAAAGAAATTCTAACTTCTGACAATTATTGGCGAAGATACATCCGTTTGAATTTGGAAACAGAAACTTAAAACGTTAATTTCTCGAAATGACTTCGAGACTACATATTTTCAGCTTTTGATGCAGGGTCAAAATATATAAAAAGGGGTTCATAATGTTGAAAGAAATTCTAACTTCTGACAATTATTGGCGAAGATACATCCGTTTGAATTTGGGAAAAGAAACTTAAAACGCCAATTTCTCGAAATGACTTCGAGACTACATATTTTTAGCTTTTGATGCAGAATCAAAATATATAAAAAGGGCTTCATAATGTTGAAAGAAATTCTAACTTCTGAAAATTATTGGCGAAGATACATCCGTTTGAATTTGGAAACAGAAACTTAAAACGTCAATTTCTCGAAATGACTTCGAGACTACATATTTTCAGCTTTTGATGCAGGGTCAAAATATATAAAAAGGGCTTCATAATGTTGAAAGAAATTCTAACTTCTGACAATTATTGGCGAAGATACATCCGTTTGAATTTGGAAACAGAAACTTAAAACGTCAATTTCTCGAAATGACTTCGAGACTACATATTTTCAGCTTTTGATGCAGAGTCAAAATATATAAAAAGGGCTTCATAATGTTGAAAGAAATTCTAACTTCTGACAATTATTGGCGAAGATACATCCATTTGAATTTGGAAACAGAAACTTGAAACGTCAATTTCTCGAAATGACTTCGGGACTACATATTTCCAGCTTTTGATGCAGGGTCAAAATATATAAAAAGGGCTTCATAATGTTGAAAGAAATTCTAACTTCTGACAATTATTGGCGAAGATACATCCGTTTGAATTTGGAAACAGAAACTTAAAACGTCAATTTCTCGAAATGACTTCGAGACTACATATTTTCAGCTTTTGATGCAGAATCAAAATATATAAAAAGGGCTTCATAATGTTGAAAGAAATTCTAACTTCTGACAATTAT
>NW_025063468.1:0-2459 GCF_018153295.1 Drosophila grimshawi
GTCGGAAGTCAAATTATTTTAATGCAGTTTTGTTTCAGATCAAGTGAATTCTAAAAACACCTTTATAGTGAAATTGAGGCAATTTTAGATGAAGATATGGCCATTTATTTCCTGTTAGACCTATTTAATGCTTTCCATATATTTTCTGTTTATCAAAGAATATCCCTTAATATCTTTCTTAGATGAGTCGGAAGTCAAATTATTTTTAATGCAGTTTTTGTTTCCTGAAGATCAAGTGAATTCTCTAAAAACACCTTTATAATTGAACTGGGGCAATTTTTTAGACGAAAGGATATGGCCATTTATTTCAAGGTTGACCCTATTTAATGTTTCCTTATATTTTCTG
Source organism: Drosophila grimshawi (assembly GCF_018153295.1). Taxonomy (NCBI): domain Eukaryota; kingdom Metazoa; phylum Arthropoda; class Insecta; order Diptera; family Drosophilidae; genus Drosophila; species Drosophila grimshawi. Next base: position 347 of record NW_025063468.1, read on the forward strand.
TTTATCGAAGAATATCCCTTAATATCTTTTTTAGATGAGTTGGAAATCAAATTATTTTAATGCAGTTTCTTGTTCCAAAAGATTGGGTGAATTCTAAAATCACCTTTTTATAATTGAAATGGGCAATTTTTGACGAAGATATGGCCTTTATTTCAAGGTAGACCCTATTTAATGCTTTCCATATATTTTCTGTTGATCGAAGAATATCCCTTAATATCTTTTTAGATGAGTCGGAAGTCAAATTATTTTAATGCAGTTTTGTTTCGAAAATGAGTCAATTCTAAAAACACCTTTATAATTGAAGTGGGGCAATTTTTGACGAAGATATGGCCATTTATTTCAAGGTAGACCCTATTTAATGCTTTCCATATATTTTCTATTTATCGAAGAATATCCCTTAATATCTTTCTTAGATGAGTCGGAAGTCAAATTATTTTAATGCAGTTTTGTTCCAAGATCGAGTGAATTCTAAAAACACCTTTATAATTGAAATGGGGCAATTTTTGACGAAGATATGGCCATTTATTTCAAGGTTGACCCTATTTAATGCTTTCCTTATATTTTCTATTTATCGAAGAATATCCCTTAATATCTTTCTTAGATGAGTCGGAAGTCAAATTATTTTAATGCAGTTTTGTTCCAAAGATCAAGTGAATTCTAAAAACACCTTTATAATTGAAATGGGGCAATTTTTGACGAAGATATGGCCATTTATTTCAAGGTAGACCCTATTTAATGCTTTCCTTATATTTTCTATTTATCGAAGAATATCCCTTAATATCTTTCTAGATGAGTCGGAAGTCAAATTATTTTAATGCAGTTTTGTTCCAAAGATCGAGTGAATTCTAAAAACACCTTTATAATTGAAATGGGGCAATTTTTGACGAAGATATGGCCATTTATTTCAAGGTAGACCCTATTTAATGCTTTCCCTTATATTTTCTATTTATCGAAGAATATCCCTTAATATCTTTCTTAGATGAGTCGGAAGTCAAATTATTTTAATGCAGTTTTGTTCCAAAGATCAAGTGAATTCTAAAAACACCTTTATAATTGAAATGGGGCAATTTTTGACGAAGATATGGCCATTTATTTCAAGGTTGACCCTATTTAATGCTTTCCATATATTTTCTATTTATCGAAGAATATCCCTTAATATCTTTCTTAGATGAGTCGGAAGTCAAATTATTTTAATGCAGTTTTGTTCCAAAGATCAAGTGAATTCTAAAAACACCTTTATAATTGAAATGGGGCAATTTTTGACGAAGATATGGCCATTTATTTCAAGGTAGACCCTATTTAATGCTTTCCATATATTTTCTGTTGATCAAAGAATATCCCTAATATCTTTCTTAGATGAGTCGGAAGTCAAATTATTTTAATGCAGTTTTGTTCCAAAGATCAAGTGAATTCTTAAAACACCTTTATAATTGAAATGGGGCAATTTTTGACGAAGATATGGCCATTTATTTCAAGGTAGACCCTATTTAATGCTTTCCATATATTTTCTATTTATCGAAGAATATCCCTCAATATCTTTCTTAGATGGAGTCGGAAGTCAAATTATTTTAATGCAGTTTTGTTCCAAAGATTGAGTGAATTCTTAAAAACACCTTTATAATTGAAATGGGGCAATTTTTGACGAAGATATGGCCATTTATTTCAAGGTAGACCCTATTTAATGCTTTCCATATATTTTCTGTTTATCGAAGAATATCCCTTAATATCTTTCTTAGATGAGTCGGAAGTCAAATTATTTTAATGCAGTTTTGTTCCAAAGATCAAGTGAATTCTAAAAACACCTTTATAATTGAAATGGGGCAATTTTGACGAAGATATGGCCATTTATTTCAAGGTAGACCCTATTTAATGCTTTCCATATATCTTCTGTTGATCAAAGAATATCCCTTAATATCTTTCTTAGATGAGTCGGAAGTCAAATTATTTTAATGCAGTTTTGTTTCAAAGATCATGAATTCTAAACACCTTTATAATTGAAATGGGGCAATTTTTGACGGAGATATGGCCATTTAGCCCACGGTAGACCCTATTTAATGCTTTCCATATATTTTCTATTTATCGAAGAATATCCCTTAATATCTTTTTTAGATGA
>NW_025063469.1:0-42326 GCF_018153295.1 Drosophila grimshawi
AAAAACACCTTCATAATTGAAATGGGGCAATTTTATACAAAGATATGGCCATTTATTTCAAGGTTGACCCTATTTAATGTTTGGCTTATATTTTCTATTAATCGAAGAATATCCCTTAATATCTTTCTTAGATGAATCGGAAGTCAAAATATTTTAATGCAGTTTTGTTCCAAAGATCAAGTGAATTCTAAAAACACCTTTATAATTGAAATGGGGCAATTTTTGACGAAGATATGGCCATTTATTTCAAGGTTGACCCTATTTAATGTTTGGCTTATATTTTCTATTAATCGAAGGATATCCCTTAATATCTTTCTTAGATGAGTCGGAGGTCAAATTATTTTAATGCAGTTTTGTTCCAAAGATCAAGTGAATTCTAAAAACACATTTATAATTGAAATGGGGCAATTTAGACGAAGATATGGCCATTTATTTCAAGGTTGACCCTATTTACAGCTTTCCTTATATTTTCTATTTATCGAAGAATATCCCTTAATATCTTTCTTAGAAGAGTCGGAAGTCAAATTATTTTAATGCAGTTTTGTTTCAAAGATTAAGCGAATTCAAAGAACACCTTTATAATTGAAATGGAGCAATTTTAGACGAAGATATGGCCATTTATTTCAAGGTAGACCCAATTTAATGCTTTCCATATATTTTCTGTTGATCAAAGAATCTCCCTTAATATCTTTCTTAGATGAGTCGGAAGTCAAATTATTTTTAATGCAGTTTTGTTTCAAAGATCGAGTGAATTCTAAAAACACCTTTATAATTGAAATGGGGCAATTTTAGACGAAGATATGGCCATTTATTTCAAGGTTGACCCTGTTTAATGTTTGGCTTATATTTTCTATTAATCGAAGAATATCCCTTAATATCTTTCTTAGATGAGTCGGAAGTCAAATTATTTTAATGCAGTTTTGTTTCAAAGATCAAGTGAATTCTAAAAACACATTTATAATTGAAATGGGGCAATTTAGACGAAGATATGGCCATTTATTTCAAGGTTGACCCTATTTAATGTTTGGCTTTTATTTTCTATTCATCGAAGAATATCCCTTAATATCTTTCTTAGATGAGTCGGAAGTCAAATTATTTTCATGCAGTTTTGTTCCAAAGATCGAGTGAAATCTAAAAACACCTTTATAATTTAAATGGGGCAATTTTAGACGAAGATATGGCCATTTATTTCAAGGTTGACCCTATTTACTGCTTTCCTTATATTTTCTATTTATCGAAGAATATCCCTTAATATCTTTCTTAGATGAGTCGGAAGTCAAATTATTTTAATGCAGCTTTGTTCCAAAAATCAATTGAATTCTAAAAACACCTTTATAATTGAAATGGGGCAATTTTAGACGAAGATATGGCCATTTATTTCAAGGTAGACCCTATTTAATGCTTTCCATATATTTTCTGTTGATCAAAGAATCTCCCTTAATATCTTTCTTAGATGAGTCGGAAGTCAAATTATTTTAATGCAGTTTTGTTCCAAAGATCAAGTGAATTCTAAAAACACCTTTATAATTGAAATGGGGCAATTTTAGACGAAGATATGACCATTTATTTCAAGGTTGACCCTATATTTTCTATTAATCGAAGGATATCCCTTAATATCTTTCTTAGATGAGTCGGAAGTCAAATTATTTTAATGCAGTTTTGTTCCAAAGATCGAGTTAATTCTTAAAACACCTTTATAATTGAAATGGGGCAATTTTAGACGAAGATATGGCCATTTATTTCAAGGTTGACCCTATTTACTGCTTTCCTTATATTTTCTATTTATCGAAGAATATCCCTTAATATCTTTCTTAGATGAGTCGGAAGTCAAATTATTTTAATGCAGTTTTGTTCCAAAGATTAAGCGAATTCAAAGAACACCTTTATAATTGAAATGGAGCAATTTTAGACGAAGATATGGCCATTTATTTCAAGGTAGACCCAATTTAATGCTTTCCATATATTTTCTGTTGATCAAAGAATCTCCCTTAATATCTTTCTTAGATGAGTCGGAAGTCAAATTATTTTAATGCAGTTTTGTTTCAAAGATCGAGTGAATTCTAAAAACACCTTTATAATTGAAACGGGGCAATTTTAGACGAAGATATGGCCATTTATTTCAAGGTTGACCCTGTTTAATGTTTGGCTTATATTTTCTATTCATCGAAGAATATCCCTTAATATCTTTCTTAGATGAGTCGGAAGTCAAATTATTTTAATGCAGTTTTGTTCCAAAGATCGAGTGAATTCTAAAAACACCTTTATAATTGAAATGGGGCAATTTTAGACGAAGATATGGCCATTTATTTCAAGGTAGACCCTATTTAATGCTTTCCATATATTTTCTATTTATCGAAGAATATCCCTTAATATCTTTCTTAGATGAGTCGGAAAACAAATTATTTTAATGCAGCTTTGTTCCAAAAATCAATTGAATTCTAAAAACACCTTTATAATTGAAATGGGGCAATTTTAGACGAAGATATGGCCATTTATTTCAAGGTAGACCCTATTTAATGCTTTCCATATATTTTCTGTTGATCAAAGAATCTCCCTTAATATCTTTCTTAGATGAGTCGGAAGTCAAATTATTTTAATGCAGTTTTGTTCCAAAGATCAAGTGAATTCTAAAAACACCTTTATAATTGAAATGGGGCAATTTTAGACGAAGATATGACCATTTATTTCAAGGTTGACCCTATATTTTCTATTAATCGAAGGATATCCCTTAATATCTTTCTTAGATGAGTCGGAAGTCAAATTATTTTAATGCAGTTTTGTTCCAAAGATCGAGTAAATTCTTAAAACACCTTTATAAATTGAAATGGGGCAATTTTAGACGAAGATATGGCCATTTATTTCAAGGTTGACCCTATTTACTGCTTTCCTTATATTTTCTATTAATCGAAGAATATCCCTTAATATCTTTTCTTAGATGAGTCGGAAGTCAAATTATTTTAATGCAGTTTTGTTCCAAAGATTAAGCGAATTCAAAGAACACCTTTATAATTGAAATGGAGCAATTTTAGACGAAGATATGGCCATTTATTTCAACGTAGACCCAATTTAATGCTTTCCATATATTTTCTGTTGATCAAAGAATCTCCCTTAATATCTTTCTTAGATGAGTCGGAAGTCAAATTATTTTAATGCAGTTTTGTTTCAAAGATCGAGTGAGGTCTAAAAACACCTTTATAATTGAAACGGGGCAATTTTAGACGAAGATATGGCCATTTATTTCAAGGTTGACCCTGTTTAATGTTTGGCTTATATTTTCTATTAATCGAAGAATATCCCTTAATATCTTTCTTAGATGAGTCGGAAGTCAAATTATTTTAATGCAGTTTTGTTCCAAAGATCAAGTGAATTCTAAAAACACATTTATAATTGAAATGGGGCAATTTAGACGAAGATATGGCCATTTATTTCAAGGTTGACACTATTTAATGTTTGGCTTATAATTTCTATTAATCGAAGAATATCCCTTAATATCTTTCTTAGATGAGTCGGAAGTCAAATTATTTTAATGCAGTTTTGTTCCAAAGATCGAGTGAACTCTAAAAACACCTTTATAATTGAAATGGGGCAATTTTTGACGAAGATATGGCCATTTATTTCAAGGTAGACCCTATTTAATATTTTCCATATATTTTCTATTTATCGAAGAATATCCCTTAATATCTTTCTTAGATGAGTCGGAAAACAAATTATTTTAATGCAGTTTTGTTCCTAAGATAAAGTGAATTCTAAAAACACCTTTATAATTGAAATGGGGCAATTTTAGACGAAGATATGGTCATTTATTTCAAGGTAGACCCTATTTAATGCTTTCCATATATTTTCTATTTATCGAAGAATATCCCTTAATATCTTTCTTAGATGAGTCGGAAGTCAAATTATTTTAATGCAGTTTTGTTCCAAAGATCGAGCGAATCCTAAAAACACCTTTATAATTGAAATGGGGCAATTTTAGACGAAGATATGGCCATTTATTTCAAGGTAGACCCTATTTAATGCTTTCCTTATATTTTCTATTTATCGAAGAATATCCCTTAATATCTTTCTTAGATGAGTCGGAAGTCAAATTATTTTAATGCAGTTTTGTTCCAAAGATTAAGTGAATTCAAAAAATACCTTCATAATTGAAATGGGGCAATTTTTGACGAAGATATGGCCATTTATTTCAAGGTAGACCCTATTTAATGCTTTCCATATATTTTCTGTTGATCAAAGAATCTCCCTTAATATCTTTCTTAGATGAGTCGGAAGTCAAATTATTTTAGAGCAGTTTTGTTTCAAAAATCGAGCGAATCCTAAAAACACCTTTATAATTGAAATGGGGCAATTTTATACAAAGATATGGCCATTTATTTCAAGGTAGACCCTATTTAATGCTTTCCATATATGTTCTGTTGATCAAAGAATATCCCTTAATATCTTTCTTAGATGAGTAGGAAGTCAAATTATTTTAATGCAGTTTTGTTCCAAAATCGAGTGAATTCTAAAAACACCTTTATAATTAAAATGGGGCAATTTTTCACGAAGATATGGCCATTTATTTCAAGGTAGACCCTATTTAATGCTTTCCATATATTTTCTGTTGATCAAAGAATATCCCTTAATATCTTTCTTAGATGAGTCGGAAGTCAAATTATTTTAGAGCAGTTTTGTTCCAAAAAATCGAGCGAATCCTAAAAACACCTTTATAATTGAAATGGGGCAATTTTAGACGAAGATATGGCCATTTATTTCAAGGTTGACCCTATTTAATGTTTGGCTTATATTTTCTATTAATCGAAGAATATCCCTTAATATCTTTCTTAGATGAGTCGGAAGTCAAATTATTTTAATGCAGTTTTGTTCCAAAGATCAAGTGAATTTTAAAAACACCTTTATAATTGAAATGGGGCAATTTTAGACGAAGATCTGGCAATTTATTTCAAGGTAGACCCTATTTAATGCTTTCCATATATTTTCTGTTGATCAAAGAATATCCCTTAATATCTTTCTTAGATGAATCGGAAGTCAAATTATTTTAGAGCAGTTTTGTTCCAAAAATCGAGCGAATCCTAAAAACACCTTTATAATTGAAATGGGGCAATTTTAGACGAAGATATGGCCATTTATTTCAAGGTTGACCCTATTTAATGTTTGGCTTATATTTTCTATTAATCGAAGAATATCCCTTAATATCTTTCTTAGATGAGTCGGAAGTCAAATTATTTTAATGCAGTTTTGTTCCAAAGATCAAGTGAATTTTAAAAACACCTTTATAATTGAAATGGGGCAATTTTAGACGAAGATCTGGCCATTTATTTCAAGGTAGACCCTATTTAATGCTTTCCATATATTTTCTGTTGATCAAAGAATATCCCTTAATATCTTTCTTAGATGAGTCGGAAGTCAAATTATTTTAGAGCAGTTTTGTTCCAAAAATCGAGCGAATCCTTAAAACACCTTTATAATTGAAATGGGGCAATTTTAGACGAAGATATGGCCATTTATTTCAAGGTTGACCCTATTTAATGTTTGGCTTATATTTTCTATTAATCGAAGAATATCCCTTAATATCTTTCTTAGATGAGTCGGAAGTCAAATTATTTTAATGCAGTTTTGTTCCAAAGATCGAGCGAATCCTAAAAACACCTTTATAATTGAAATGGGGCAATTTTAGACGAAGATATGGCCATTTATTTCAAGGTAGACCCTATTTAATGCTTTCCTTATATTTTCTATTTATCGAAGAATATCCCTTAATATCTTTCTTAGATGAGTCGGAAGTCAAATTATTTTAATGCAGTTTTGTTCCAAAGATTAAGTGAATTCAAAAATACCTTCATAATTGAAATGGGGCAATTTTTGACGAAGATATGGCCATTTATTTCAAGGTAGACCCTATTTAATGCTTTCCATATATTTTCTGTTGATCAAAGAATCTCCCTTAATATCTTTCTTAGATGAGTCGGAAGTCAAATTATTTTAGAGCAGTTTTGTTTCAAAAATCGAGCGAATCCTAAAAACACCTTTATAATTGAAATGGGGCAATTTTATACAAAGATATGGCCATTTATTTCAAGGTAGACCCTATTTAATGCTTTCCATATATGTTCTGTTGATCAAAGAATATCCCTTAATATCTTTCTTAGATGAGTAGGAAGTCAAATTATTTTAATGCAGTTTTGTTCCAAAATCGAGTGAATTCTAAAAACACCTTTATAATTAAAATGGGGCAATTTTTCACGAAGATATGGCCATTTATTTCAAGGTAGACCCTATTTAATGCTTTCCATATATTTTCTGTTGATCAAAGAATATCCCTTAATATCTTTCTTAGATGAGTCGGAAGTCAAATTATTTTAGAGCAGTTTTGTTCCAAAAAATCGAGCGAATCCTAAAAACACCTTTATAATTGAAATGGGGCAATTTTAGACGAAGATATGGCCATTTATTTCAAGGTTGACCCTATTTAATGTTTGGCTTATATTTTCTATTAATCGAAGAATATCCCTTAATATCTTTCTTAGATGAGTCGGAAGTCAAATTATTTTAATGCAGTTTTGTTCCAAAGATCAAGTGAATTTTAAAAACACCTTTATAATTGAAATGGGGCAATTTTAGACGAAGATCTGGCCATTTATTTCAAGGTAGACCCTATTTAATGCTTTCCATATATTTTCTGTTGATCAAAGAATATCCCTTAATATCTTTCTTAGATGAATCGGAAGTCAAATTATTTTAGAGCAGTTTTGTTCCAAAAATCAAGCGAATCCTAAAAACACCTTTATAATTGAAATGGGGCAATTTTAGACGAAGATATGGCCATTTATTTCAAGGTTGACCCTATTTAATGTTTGGCTTATATTTTCTATTAATCGAAGAATATCCCTTAATATCTTTCTTAGATGAGTCGGAAGTCAAATTATTTTAATGCAGTTTTGTTCCAAAGATCAAGTGAATTTTAAAAACACCTTTATAATTGAAATGGGGCAATTTTAGACGAAGATCTGGCCATTTATTTCAAGGTAGACCCTATTTAATGCTTTCCATATATTTTCTGTTGATCAAAGAATATCCCTTAATATCTTTCTTAGATGAGTCGGAAGTCAAATTATTTTAGAGCAGTTTTGTTCAAAAAATCGAGCGAATCCTAAAAACACCTTTATAATTGAAATGGGGCAATTTTAGACGAAGATCTGGCCATTTATTTCAAGGTAGACCCTATTTAATGCTTTCCATATATTTTCTGTTGATCAAAGAATATCCCTTAATATCTTTCTTAGATGAGTCGGAAGTCAAATTATTTTAGAGCAGTTTTGTTCCAAAAATCGAGCGAATCCTAAAAACACCTTTATAATTAAAATGGGGCAATTTTTCACGAAGATATGGCCATTTATTTCAAGGTAGACCCAATTTAATGATTTCCATATATTTTCTATTTATCGAAGAATATCCCTTAATATCTTTCTTGGATGAGTCGGAAGTCAAATTATTTTAATGCAGTTTTGTTCCAAAGATCGAGTGAACTCTAAAAACACCTTTATAATTGAAATGGGGCAATTTTTGACGAAGATATGGCCATTTATTTCAAGGTAGACCCTATTTAATATTTTCCATATATTTTCTATTTATCGAAGAATATCCCTTAATATCTTTCTTAGATGAGTCGGAAAACAAATTATTTTAATGCAGTTTTGTTCCTAAGATAAAGTGAATTCTAAAAACACCTTTATAATTGAAATGGGGCAATTTTAGACGAAGATATGGTCATTTATTTCAAGGTAGACCCTATTTAATGCTTTCCATATATTTTCTATTGATCAAAGAATATCCCTTAATATCTTTCTTAGATGAGTCGGAAGTCAAATTATTTTAATGCAGTTTTTGTTCCAAAGATCAAGCGAATCCTAAAAACACCTTTATAATTGAAATGGGGCAATTTTAGACGAAGATATGGCCATTTATTTCAAGGTAGACCCTATTTAATGCTTTCCTTATATTTTCTATTTATCGAAGAATATCCCTTAATATCTTTCTTAGATGAGTCGGAAGTCAAATTATTTTAATGCAGTTTTGTTCCAAAGATTAAGTGAATTCAAAAAATACCTTCATAATTGAAATGGGGCAATTTTTGACGAAGATATGGCCATTTATTTCAAGGTAGACCCTATTTAATGCTTTCCATATATTTTCTGTTGATCAAAGAATCTCCCTTAATATCTTTCTTAGATGAGTCGGAAGTCAAATTATTTTAGAGCAGTTTTGTTTCAAAAATCGAGCGAATCCTAAAAACACCTTTATAATTGAAATGGGGCAATTTTATACAAAGATATGGCCATTTATTTCAAGGTAGACCCTATTTAATGCTTTCCATATATGTTCTGTTGATCAAAGAATATCCCTTAATATCTTTCTTAGATGAGTAGGAAGTCAAATTATTTTAATGCAGTTTTGTTCCAAAATCGAGTGAATTCTAAAAACACCTTTATAATTAAAATGGGGCAATTTTTCACGAAGATATGGCCATTTATTTCAAGGTAGACCCTATTTAATGCTTTCCATATATTTTCTGTTGATCAAAGAATATCCCTTAATATCTTTCTTAGATGAGTCGGAAGTCAAATTATTTTAGAGCAGTTTTGTTCCAAAAATCGAGCGAATCCTAAAAACACCTTTATAATTGAAATGGGGCAATTTTAGACGAAGATATGGCCATTTATTTCAAGGTTGACCCTATTTAATGTTTGGCTTATATTTTCTATTAATCGAAGAATATCCCTTAATATCTTTCTTAGATGAGTCGGAAGTCAAATTATTTTAATGCAGTTTTGTTCCAAAGATCAAGTGAATTTTAAAAACACCTTTATAATTGAAATGGGGCAATTTTAGACGAAGATCTGGCAATTTATTTCAAGGTAGACCCTATTTAATGCTTTCCATATATTTTCTGTTGATCAAAGAATATCCCTTAATATCTTTCTTAGATGAATCGGAAGTCAAATTATTTTAGAGCAGTTTTGTTCCAAAAATCGAGCGAATCCTAAAAACACCTTTATAATTGAAATGGGGCAATTTTAGACGAAGATATGGCCATTTATTTCAAGGTTGACCCTATTTAATGTTTGGCTTATATTTTCTATTAATCGAAGAATATCCCTTAATATCTTTCTTAGATGAGTCGGAAGTCAAATTATTTTAATGCAGTTTTGTTCCAAAGATCAAGTGAATTTTAAAAACACCTTTATAATTGAAATGGGGCAATTTTAGACGAAGATCTGGCCATTTATTTCAAGGTAGACCCTATTTAATGCTTTCCATATATTTTCTGTTGATCAAAGAATATCCCTTAATATCTTTCTTAGATGAGTCGGAAGTCAAATTATTTTAGAGCAGTTTTGTTCCAAAAATCGAGCGAATCCTTAAAACACCTTTATAATTGAAATGGGGCAATTTTAGACGAAGATATGGCCATTTATTTCAAGGTTGACCCTATTTAATGTTTGGCTTATATTTTCTATTAATCGAAGAATATCCCTTAATATCTTTCTTAGATGAGTCGGAAGTCAAATTATTTTAATGCAGTTTTGTTCCAAAGATCGAGCGAATCCTAAAAACACCTTTATAATTGAAATGGGGCAATTTTAGACGAAGATATGGCCATTTATTTCAAGGTAGACCCTATTTAATGCTTTCCTTATATTTTCTATTTATCGAAGAATATCCCTTAATATCTTTCTTAGATGAGTCGGAAGTCAAATTATTTTAATGCAGTTTTGTTCCAAAGATTAAGTGAATTCAAAAAATACCTTCATAATTGAAATGGGGCAATTTTTGACGAAGATATGGCCATTTATTTCAAGGTAGACCCTATTTAATGCTTTCCATATATTTTCTGTTGATCAAAGAATCTCCCTTAATATCTTTCTTAGATGAGTCGGAAGTCAAATTATTTTAGAGCAGTTTTGTTTCAAAAATCGAGCGAATCCTAAAAACACCTTTATAATTGAAATGGGGCAATTTTATACAAAGATATGGCCATTTATTTCAAGGTAGACCCTATTTAATGCTTTCCATATATGTTCTGTTGATCAAAGAATATCCCTTAATATCTTTCTTAGATGAGTAGGAAGTCAAATTATTTTAATGCAGTTTTGTTCCAAAATCGAGTGAATTCTAAAAACACCTTTATAATTAAAATGGGGCAATTTTTCACGAAGATATGGCCATTTATTTCAAGGTAGACCCTATTTAATGCTTTCCATATATTTTCTGTTGATCAAAGAATATCCCTTAATATCTTTCTTAGATGAGTCGGAAGTCAAATTATTTTAGAGCAGTTTTGTTCCAAAAATCGAGCGAATCCTAAAAACACCTTTATAATTGAAATGGGGCAATTTTAGACGAAGATATGGCCATTTATTTCAAGGTTGACCCTATTTAATGTTTGGCTTATATTTTCTATTAATCGAAGAATATCCCTTAATATCTTTCTTAGATGAGTCGGAAGTCAAATTATTTTAATGCAGTTTTGTTCCAAAGATCAAGTGAATTTTAAAAACACCTTTATAATTGAAATGGGGCAATTTTAGACGAAGATCTGGCCATTTATTTCAAGGTAGACCCTATTTAATGCTTTCCATATATTTTCTGTTGATCAAAGAATATCCCTTAATATCTTTCTTAGATGAATCGGAAGTCAAATTATTTTAGAGCAGTTTTGTTCCAAAAATCAAGCGAATCCTAAAAACACCTTTATAATTGAAATGGGGCAATTTTAGACGAAGATATGGCCATTTATTTCAAGGTTGACCCTATTTAATGTTTGGCTTATATTTTCTATTAATCGAAGAATATCCCTTAATATCTTTCTTAGATGAGTCGGAAGTCAAATTATTTTAATGCAGTTTTGTTCCAAAGATCAAGTGAATTTTAAAAACACCTTTATAATTGAAATGGGGCAATTTTAGACGAAGATCTGGCCATTTATTTCAAGGTAGACCCTATTTAATGCTTTCCATATATTTTCTGTTGATCAAAGAATATCCCTTAATATCTTTCTTAGATGAGTCGGAAGTCAAATTATTTTAGAGCAGTTTTGTTCAAAAAATCGAGCGAATCCTAAAAACACCTTTATAATTGAAATGGGGCAATTTTAGACGAAGATCTGGCCATTTATTTCAAGGTAGACCCTATTTAATGCTTTCCATATATTTTCTGTTGATCAAAGAATATCCCTTAATATCTTTCTTAGATGAGTCGGAAGTCAAATTATTTTAGAGCAGTTTTGTTCCAAAAATCGAGCGAATCCTAAAAACACCTTTATAATTAAAATGGGGCAATTTTTCACGAAGATATGGCCATTTATTTCAAGGTAGACCCAATTTAATGATTTCCATATATTTTCTATTTATCGAAGAATATCCCTTAATATCTTTCTTGGATGAGTCGGAAGTCAAATTATTTTAATGCAGTTTTGTTCCAAAGATTGAGTAAATTCTAAAAACACCTTTATAATTGAAATGGGGCAATTTTGGACGAAGATATGGCTATTTCAAGGTATAATTGAAATGGGGCAATTTTTGACGAATATATGGCCATTTATTTCAAGGTAGACCCTATTTAATGCTTTCCATATATTTTCTATTAATCGAAGAATATCCCTTAATATCTTTCTTAGATGAGTCGGAAGTCAAATTATTTTAATGCAGTTTTGTTCCAAAGATGGAGTGAAATCTAAAAACACCTTTATAATTTAAATGGGGCAATTTTAGACGAAGATATGGCCATTTATTTCAAGGTTGACCCTATTTACTGCTTTCCTTATATTTTCTATTTATCGAAGAATATCCCTTAATATCTTTCTTAGATGAGTCGGAAAACAAATTATTTTGATGCAGCTTTGTTCCAAAAATTAATTGAATTCTAAAAACACCTTTATAATTGAAATGGGGCAATTTTAGACGAAGATATGGCCATTTATTTCAAGGTAGACCCTATTTAATGCTTTCCATATATTTTCTGTTGATCAAAGAATCTCCCTTAATATCTTTCTTAGATGAGTCGGAAGTCAAATTATTTTAATGCAGTTTTGTTCCAAAGATCAAGTGAATTCTAAAAACACCTTTATAATTGAAATGGGGCAATTTTAGACGAAGATATGACCATTTATTTCAAGGTTGACCCTATATTTTCTATTAATCGAAGGATATCCCTTAATATCTTTCTTAGATGAGTCGGAAGTCAAATTATTTTAATGCAGTTTTGTTCCAAAGATCGAGTAAATTCTTAAAACACCTTTATAATTGAAATGGGGCAATTTTAGACGAAGATATGGCCATTTATTTCAAGGTTGACCCTATTTACTGCTTTCCTTATATTTTCTATTTATCGAAGAATATCCCTTAATATCTTTCTTAGATGAGTCGGAAGTCAAATTATTTTAATGCAGTTTTGTTCCAAAGATTAAGCGAATTCAAAGAACACCTTTATAATTGAAATGGAGCAATTTTAGACGAAGATATGGCCATTTATTTCAAGGTAGACCCAATTTAATGCTTTCCATATATTTTCTGTTGATCAAAGAATCTCCCTTAATATCTTTCTTAGATGAGTCGGAAGTCAAATTATTTTAATGCAGTTTTGTTTCAAAGATCGAGTGAATTCTAAAAACACCTTTATAATTGAAACGGGGCAATTTTAGACGAAGATATGGCCATTTATTTCAAGGTTGACCCTGTTTAATGTTTGGCTTATATTTTCTATTCATCGAAGAATATCCCTTAATATCTTTCTTAGATGAGTCGGAAGTCAAATTATTTTAATGCAGTTTTGTTCCAAAGATCGAGTGAATTCTAAAAACACCTTTATAATTGAAATGGGGCAATTTTAGACGAAGATATGGCCATTTATTTCAAGGTAGACCCTATTTAATGCTTTCCATATATTTTCTATTTATCGAAGAATATCCCTTAATATCTTTCTTAGATGAGTCGGAAAACAAATTATTTTAATGCAGCTTTGTTCCAAAAATCAATTGAATTCTAAAAACACCTTTATAATTGAAATGGGGCAATTTTAGACGAAGATATGGCCATTTATTTCAAGGTAGACCCTATTTAATGCTTTCCATATATTTTCTGTTGATCAAAGAATCTCCCTTAATATCTTTCTTAGATGAGTCGGAAGTCAAATTATTTTAATGCAGTTTTGTTCCAAAGATCAAGTGAATTCTAAAAACACTTTTATAATTGAAATGGGGCAATTTTAGACGAAGATATGACCATTTATTTCAAGGTTGACCCTATATTTTCTATTAATCGAAGGATATCCCTTAATATCTTTCTTAGATGAGTCGGAAGTCAAATTATTTTAATGCAGTTTTGTTCCAAAGATCGAGTAAATTCTTAAAACACCTTTATAAATTGAAATGGGGCAATTTTAGACGAAGATATGGCCATTTATTTCAAGGTTGACCCTATTTACTGCTTTCCTTATATTTTCTATTTATCGAAGAATATCCCTGAATATCTTTCTTAGATGAGTCGGAAGTCAAATTATTTTAATGCAGTTTTGTTCCAAAGATTAAGCGAATTCAAAGAACACCTTTATAATTGAAATGGAGCAATTTTAGACGAAGATATGGCCATTTATTTCAACGTAGACCCAATTTAATGCTTTCCATATATTTTCTGTTGATCAAAGAATCTCCCTTAATATCTTTCTTAGTTGAGTCGGAAGTCAAATTATTTTAATGCAGTTTTGTTTCAAAGATCGAGTGAATTCTAAAAACACCTTTATAATTGAAACGGGGCAATTTTAGACGAAGATATGGCCATTTATTTCAAGGTAGACCCTATTTAATGCTTTCCATATATTTTCTATTTATCGAAGAATATCCCTTAATATCTTTCTTAGATGAGTCGGAAGTCAAACTATTTTAATGCAGTTTTGTTCCAAAGATCAAGTGAATTCTAAAAACACATTTATAATTGAAATGGGGCAATTTAGACGAAGATATGGCCATTTATTTCAAGGTTGACCCTATTTAATGTTTGGCTTATATTTTCTATTCATCGAAGAATATCCCTTAATATCTTTCTTAGATGAGTCGGAAGTCAAATTATTTTAATGCAGTTTTGTTCCAAAGATCGAGTGAATTCTAAAAACACCTTTATAATTGAAATGGGGCAATTTTAGACGAAGATATGGCCATTTATTTCAAGGTAGACCCTATATAATGTTTTCCATATATTTTCTATTTATCGAAGAATATCCCTTAATATCTTTCTTAGATGAGTCGGAAGTCAAATTATTTTAATGCAGTTTTGTTCCAAAGATCGAGCGAATCCTAAAAACACCTTTATAATTGAAATGGGGCAATTTTAGACGAAGATATGGCCATTTATTTCAAGGTAGACCCTATTTAATGCTTTCCTTATATTTTCTATTTATCGAAGAATATCCCTTAATATCTTTCTTAGATGAGTCGGAAGTCAAATTATTTTAATGCAGTTTTGTTTCAAAGATTAAGTGAATTCAAAAAATACCTTCATAATTGAAATGGGGCAATTTTTGACGAAGATATGGCCATTTATTTCAAGGTAGACCCTATTTAATGCTTTCCATATATTTTCTGTTGATCAAAGAATCTCCCTTAATATCTTTCTTAGATGAGTCGGAAGTCAAATTATTTTAATGCAGTTTTGTTCCAAAGATTAAGTGAATTCAAAAAATACCTTCATAATTGAAATGGGGCAATTTTTGACGAAGATATGGCCATTTATTTCAAGGTAGACCCTATTTAATGCTTTCCATATATTTTCTGTTGATCAAAGAATCTCCCTTAATATCTTTCTTAGATGAGTCGGAAGTCAAATTATTTTAATGCAGTTTTGTTCCAAAGATCAAGTGAATTCTAAAAACACCTTTATAATTTAAATGGGGCAATTTTAGACGAAGATATGGCCATTTATTTCAAGGTTGACCCTATTTAATGTTTGGCTTATATTTTCTATTAATCGAAGAATATCCCTTAATATCTTTCTTAGATGAGTCGGAAGTCAAATTATTTTAATGCAGTTTTGTTCCAAAGATCGAGTGAATTCTAAAAACATCTTTATAATTGAAATGGGGCAATTTTTGACGAAGATATGGCCATTTATTTCAAGGTAGACCCTATTTAATGCTTTCCATATATTTTCTATTTATCGAATATCCCTTAATATCTTTCTTAGATGAGTCGGAAGTCAAATTATTTTAATGCAGTTTTGTTTCAAAGATCGAGTGAATTATAAAAACACCTTAATAATTGAAATGGGGCAATTTTTGACGAAGATATGGCCATCTATTTCAAGATAGACCCTATTTAATGCTTTCCATATATTTTCTGTTGATCAAAGAATATCCCTTAATATCTTTCTTAGATGAGTCGAAAGTCAAATTATTTTAATGCAGTTTTGTTCCAAAGATCAAGTGAATTCTAAAAACACCTTTATAATTGAAATGGGGCAATTTTAGACGAAGATATAGCCATTTATTTCAAGGTAGACCCTATTTAATGCTTTCCATATATTTTCTATTTATCGAAGAATATCCCTTAATATCTTTCTTAGATGAGTCGGAAGTCAAATTATTTTAATGCAGTTTTGTTCCAAAGATCGAGTGAATTCTAAAAACACCTTTATAATTGAAATGGGGCAATTTTAGACGAAGATATGGCCATTTATTTCAAGGTTGACCCTATTTAATGTTTGGCTTATAATTTCTATTAATCGAAGAATATCCCTTAATATCTTTCTTAGGTGAGTCGGAAGTCAAATTATTTTAATGCAGTTTTGTTCCAAAGATCGAGTGAACTCTAAAAACACCTTTATAATTGAAATGGGCCAATTTTAGACGAAGATATGGCCATTTATTTCAAGGTAGACCCTATTTAATGTTTGGCTTATATTTTCTATTTATCGAAGAATATCCCTTAATATGTATCTTAGATGAGTCGGAAGTCAAATTATTTTAATGCAGTTTTGTTCCAAAGATCGAGTGAATTCTAAAAACACCTTAATAATTGAAATGGGGCAATTTTTGACGAAGATATGGCCATTTATTTCAAGATAGACCCTATTTAATGCTTTCCATATATTTTCTGTTGATCAAAGAATATCCCTTAATATCTTTCTTAGATGAGTCGGAAGTCAAATTATTTTAATGCAGTTTTGTTCCAAAGATTAAGCGAATTCAAAAAATACCTTCATAATTAAAATGGGGGAATTTTTGACGAAGATATGGCCATTTATTTCAAGGTAGACCCTATTTAATGCTTTCCATATATTTTCTGTTGATCAAAGAATCTCCCTTAATATCTTTCTTAGATGAGTCGGAAGTCAAATTATTTTAATGCAGTTTTGTTCCAAAGATCGAGTGAATTCTAAAAACACCTTTATAATTGAAATGGGGCAATTTTAGACGAAGATATGGCCATTTATTTCAAGGTTGACCCTATTTAATGTTTGGCTTATAATTTCTATTAATCGAAGAATATCCCTTAATATCTTTCTTAGATGAGTCGGAAGTCAAATTATTTTAATGCAGTTTTGTTCCAAAGATCAAGTGAATTCTAAAAACACCTTTATAATTGAAATGGGGCAATTTTAGACGAAGATATGGCCATTTATTTCAAGGTTGACCCTATTTAATGCTTTCCATATATTTTCTGTTGATCAAAGAATATCCCTTAATATCTTTCTTAGATGAGTCGGAAGTCAAATTATTTTAATGCAGTTTTGTTTCAAAGATCGAGTGAATTCTAAAAACACCTTTATAATTGAAATGGGGCAATTTTACACGCAGATATGGCCATTTATTTCAAGGTAGACCCTATTTAATGCTTTCCATATATTTTCTGTTGATCAAAGAATATCCCTTAATATCTTTCTTAGATGAGTCGGAAGTCAAATTATTTTAATGCAGTTTTGTTTCAAAGATCAAGTGAATTTTAAAAACACCTTTATAATTGAAATGGGGCATTTTTAGACGAAGATATGGCCATTTATTTCAAGGTTGACCCTATTTACTGCTTTCCATATATTTTCTGTTGATCAAAGAATATCCCTTAATATCTTTCTTAGATGAGTCGGAAGTCAAATTGGTTTAGAGCAGTTTTGTTCCAAAGATCGAGTGAATTCTAAAAATACTTTTATAATTGAAATGGGCCAATTTTAGACGAAGATATGGCCATTTATTTCAAGGTAGACCCTATTTAATATTTGGCTTATATTTTCTATTTATCGAAGAATCTCCCTTAATATCTTTCTTAGATGAGTCGGAAGTCAAAATATTTTAAAGCAGTTTTGTTCCAAAGATTGAGTGAATTCTAAAAACACCTTTTTAATTGAAATGGGGCAATTTTTGACGAAGATATGGCCATTTATTTCAAGGTTGACCCTATTTACTGCTTTCCTTATATTTTCTATTTATCGAAGAATATCCCTTAATATCTTTCTTAGATGAACCGGAAATCAAATTATTTTAATGCAGTTTTGTTCCAAAGATCGAGTGAATTCTAAAAACACCTTTATAATTGAAATGGGGCAATTTTATACAAAGATATGGCCATTTATTTCAAGGTTGACCCTATTTACTGCTTTCCTTATATTTTCTGTTGATCAAAGAATATCCCTTAATATCTTTCTTAGATGAGTCGGAAGTCAAATTGTTTTAGAGCAGTTTTGTTCCAAAGATCGAGTGAATTCTAAAAATACTTTTATAATTGAAATGGGGCAATTTTTGACGAAGATATGGCCATTTATTTCAAGGTAGACCCTATTTAATGCTTTCCATATATTTTCTGTTGATCAAAGAATCTCCCTTAATATCTTTCTTAGATGAGTCGGAAGTCAAATTATTTTAATGCAGTTTTGTTCCAAAGATCGAGTGAATTCTAAAAACACCTTTATAATTGGAATGGGGCAATTTTAGACGAAGATATGGCCATTTATTTCAAGGTTGACCCTATTTAATGTTTGGCTTATATTTTCGAATAATCGAAGGATATCCCTTAATATCTTTCTTAGATGAGTCGGAAGTTAAATTATTTTAATGCAGTTTTGTTCCAAAGATTGAGTGAATTCTAAAAACACCTTTATAATTTTAATGGGGCAATTTTAGACGAAGATATGGCCATTTATTTCAAGGTTGACCCTATTTACTGCTTTACTTATATTTTCTATTAATCGAAGAATATCCCTTAATATCTTTCTTAGATGAGTCGGAAATCAAATTATTTTAATGCAGATTTGTTCCAAAGATCGAGTGAATTCAAAAAACACCTTTATAATTGAAATGGGGCAATTTTAGACGAAGATATGGCCATTTATTTCAAGGTAGACCCTATTTAATGCTTTCCATATATTTTCTGTTGATCAAAGAATCTCCCTTAATATATTTCTTAGATGAGTCGGAAGTCAAATTATTTTAATGCAGTTTTGTTCCAAAGATCGAGTGAATTCTAAAAACACATTTATAATTGAAATGGGGCAATTTAGACGAAGATATGGCCATTTATTTCAAGGTTGACCCTATTTAATGTTTGGCTTATATTTTCTATTAATCGAAGAATATCCCTTAATACCTTTCTTAGATGAGTCGGAAGTCAAATTATTTTATAACAGTTTTGTTTCAAAGATCGAGTGAATTCTAAAAACATCTTTATAATTGAAATGGGGCAATTTTTGACGAAGATATGGCCATTTATTTCAAGGTAGACCCTATATAATGTTTTCCATATATTTTCTATTGATCGAAGAATATCCGTTAATATCTTTCTTAGATGAGTCGGAAAACAAATTATTTTAATGCAGTTTTGTTTCAAAGATCGAGTGAATTCTAAAAACACCTTAATAATTGAAATGGGGCAATTTTAGACGAAGATATGGCCATTTATTTCAAGGTAGACCCTATTTAGTGCTTTCCATATATTTTCTGTTGATCAAAGAATATTCCTTAATATCTTTCTTAGATGAGTCGGAAGTCAAATTATTTTAATGCAGTTTATTTCCAAAGATCAAGTGAATTCTAAAAACACCTTTATAATTGAAATGGGGCAATTTTCGACGAATATATAGCCATTTATTTCAAGGTAGACCATATTTAATGCTTTCCATATATTTTCTATTTATCGAAGAATATCCCTTAATATCTTTCTTAGATGAGTCGGAAATCAAATTATTTTAATGCAGTTTTGTTTCAAAGATCAAGTGAATTCTAAAAACACCTTTATAATTGAAATGGGGCAATTTTAGACGAAGATATGGCCATTTATTTCAAGGTTGACCCTATTTAATGTTTGGCTTATATTTTCTATTAATCGAAGAATATCCCTTAATATCTTTCTTAGATGAGTCGGAAGTCAAATTATTTTAATGCAGTTTTGTTCCAAAGATCGAGTGAATTCTAAAAACACCTTTATAATTGAAATGCGGCAATTTTAGACGAAGATATAGCGATTTATTTCAAGGTAGACCCTATTTAATGCTTTCCATATATTTTCTATTTATCGAAGAATATCCCTTAATATGTTTCTTAGATGAGTCGGAAGTCAAATTATTTTAATGCAGTTTTGTTCCAAAGATCAAGTGAATTCTAAAAACACCTTTATAATTGAAATGGGGCAATTTTTGACGAAGATATGGCCATTTATTTCAAGGTAGACCCTATTTAATGCTTTCCATATATTTTCTATTTATCGAAGAATATCCCTTAATATCTTCCTTAGATGAGTCGGAAATCAAATTATTTTAATGCAGCTTTGTTCCAAAGATCAAGTGAATTCAAAAAACACCTTTATAATTGAAATGGGGCAATGTTAGACGAAGATATAGCCATTTATTTCAAGGTAGACCCAATTTAATGCTTTCCATATATTTTCTGTTGATCGAAGAATATCCCTTAATATCTTTCTTAGATGAGTCGGAAGTCAAATTATTTTAATGCAGTTTTGTTCCAAAGATCGAGTGAATTCTAAAAACACATTTATAATTGAAATGGGGCAATTTAGACGAAGATATGGCCATTTATTTCAAGGTTGACCCTATTTAATGCTTGGCTTATATTTTCTATTAATCGAAGAATATCCCTTAATATCTTTCTTAGATGAGTCGGAGGTCAAAATATTTTAATGCAGTTTTGTTCCAAAGATCGAGTGAATTCTAAAAACATCTTTATAATTTAAATGGGGCAATTTTAGACGAAGATATGGCCATTTATTTCAAGGTTGACCCTATTTACTGCTTTCCTTATATTTTCTATTTATCGAAGAATATCCCTTAATATCTTTCTTAGATGAGTCGGAAATCAATTTATTTTAATGCAGCTTTGTTTCAAAGATCTAGTGAATTCAAAAAACACCTTTATAATTGCAATGGGGCATTTTTTAGACGAAGATATGGCCATTTATTTCAAGGTAGACCCTATTTAATGCTTTCCATATATTTTCTATTTATCGAAGAATATCCCTTAATATCTTTCTTAGATGAGTCGGAAGTCAAATTATTTTAATGCAGTTTTGTTCCAAAGATCGAGTGAATTCTAAAAACACATTTATAATTGAAAAGGGGCAATTTAGACGAAGATATGGCCATTTATTTCAAGGTTGACCCTATTTAATGTTTGGCTTATATTTTCTATTAATCGAAGAATATCCCTTAATATCTTTCTTAGATGAGTCGGAAGTCAAATTATTTTAATGCAGTTTTGTTATAATGATCGAGTGAATTCTAAAAACACCTTTATAATTGAAATGGGGCAATTTTTGACGAAGATATGGCCATTTATTTCAAGGTAGACCCTATTTAATGCTTTCCATATATTTTCTGTTGATCAAAGAATATTCCTTAATATCTTTCTTAGATGAGTCGGAAGTCAAATTATTTTAATGCAGTTTTGTTTCAAAGATCAAGTGAATTCTAAAAACACCTTTATAATTGAAATGGGGCAATTTTAGACGAAGATATAGCCATTTATTTCAAGGTAGACCCTATTTAATGCTTTCCATATATTTTCTATTTATCGAAGAATATCCCTTAATATCTTTCTTAGATGAGTCGGAAGTCAAATTATTTCAATGCAGTTTTGTTCCAAAGATCGAGTGAATTCTAAAAACACCTTTATAATTGAAATGGGGCAATTTTTGACGAAGATATGGCCATTTATTTCAAGGTAGACCCTATTTAATGTTTGGCTTATATTTTCGATTAATCGAAGGATATCCCTTAATATCTTTCTTAGATGAGTCGGAATACAATTTATTTCAATGCAGTTTTGTTCCAAAGATCGAGTGAATTCTAAAAACACCTTTATAATTGCAATGGGGCATTTTTAGACGAAGATATGGCCATTTATTTCAAGGTAGACCCTATTTAATGCTTTCCATATATTTTCTATTTATCGAAGAATATCCCTTAATATCTTTCTTAGATGAGTCGGAAGTCAAATTATTTTAATGCAGTTTTGTTCCAAAGATCGAGTGAATTCTAAAAACACATTTATAATTGAAAAGGGGCAATTTAGACGAAGATATGGCCATTTATTTCAAGGTTGACCCTATTTAATGTTTGGCTTATATTTTCTATTAATCGAAGAATATCCCTTAATATCTTTCTTAGATGAGTCGGAAGTCAAATTATTTTAATGCAGTTTTGTTATAATGATCGAGTGAATTCTAAAAACACCTTTATAATTGAAATGGGGCAATTTTTGACGAAGATATGGCCATTTATTTCAAGGTAGACCCTATTTAATGCTTTCCATATATTTTCTGTTGATCAAAGAATATTCCTTAATATCTTTCTTAGATGAGTCGGAAGTCAAATTATTTTAATGCAGTTTTGTTCCAAAGATCAAGTGAATTCTAAAAACACCTTTATAATTGAAATGGGGCAATTTTAGACGAAGATATAGCCATTTATTTCAAGGTAGACCCTATTTAATGCTTTCCATATATTTTCTATTTATCGAAGAATATCCCTTAATATCTTTCTTAGATGAGTCGCAAATCAAATTATTTCAATGCAGTTTTGTTCCAAAGATCGAGTGAATTCTAAAAACACCTTTATAATTGAAATGGGGCAATTTTAGACGAAGATATGGCCATTTATTTCAAGGTTGACCCTATTTAATGTTTGGCTTATATTTTCGATTAATCGAAGGATATCCCTTAATATCTTTCTTAGATGAGTCGGAAGTCAAATTATTTTAATGCAGTTTTGTTCCAAAGATCAAGTGAATTTTAAAAACACCTTTATAATTGAAATGGGGCAATTTTAGACGAAGATATGGCCATTTATTTCAAGGTTGACCCTATTTACTGCTTTCCATATATTTTCTGTTGATCAAAGAATATCCCTTAATATCTTTCTTAGATGAGTCGGAAGTCAAATTGGTTTAGAACAGTTTTGTTCCAAAGATCGAGTGAATTCTAAAAATACTTTTATAATTGAAATGGGCCAATTTTAGACGATGATATGGCCATTTATTTCAAGGTAGACCCTATTTAATATTTGGCTTATATTTTCTATTTATCGAAGAATCTCCCTTAATATCTTTCTTAGATGAGTCGGAAGTCAAAATATTTTAAAGCAGTTTCGTTCCAAAGATTGAGTGAATTCTAAAAACACCTTTTTAATTGAAATGGGGCAATTTTTGACGAAGATATGGCCATTTATTTCAAGGTTGACCCTATTTACTGCTTTCCTTATATTTTCTATTTATCGAAGAATATCCCTTAATATCTTTCTTAGATGAACCGGAAATCAAATTATTTTAATGCAGTTTTGTTCCAAAGATCGAGTGAATTCTAAAAACACCTTTATATTTTAAATGGGGCAATTTTATACAAAGATATGGCCATTTATTTCAAGGTAGACCCTATTTAATGCTTTCCATATATTTTCTGTTGATCAAAGAATATCCCTTAATATCTTTCTTAGATGAGTCGGAAGTCAAATTGTTTTAGAGCAGTTTTGTTCCAAAGATCGAGTGAATTCTAAAAATACTTTTATAATTGAAATGGGGCAATTTTTGACGAAGATATGGCCATTTATTTCAAGGTAGACCCTATTTAATGCTTTCCATATATTTTCTGTTGATCAAAGAATCTCCCTTAATATCTTTCTTAGATGAGTCGGAAGTCAAATTATTTTAATGCAGTTTTGTTCCAAAGATCGAGTGAATTCTAAAAACACCTTTATAATTGAAATGGGGCAATTTTAGACGAAGATATGGCCATTTATTTCAAGGTTGACCCTATTTAATGTTTGGCTTATATTTTCGATTAATCGAAGGATATCCCTTAATATCTTTCTTAGATGAGTCGGAAGTAAAATTTTTTAATGCAGTTTTGTTCCAAAGATTGAGTGAATTCTAAAAACACCTTTATAATTTTAATGGGGCAATTTTAGACGAAGATATGGCCATTTATTTCAAGGTTGACCCTATTTACTGCTTTACTTATATTTTCTATTTATCGAAGAATATCCCTTAATATCTTTCTTAGATGAGTCGGAAATCAAATTATTTTAATGCAGCTTTGTTCCAAAGATCGAGTGAATTCAAAAAACACCTTTATAATTGAAATGGGGCAATTTTAGACGAAGATATGGCCATTTATTTCAAGGTAGACCCTATTTAATGCTTTCCATATATTTTCTGTTGATCAAAGAATCTCCCTTAATATATTTCTTAGATGAGTCGGAAGTCAAATTATTTTAATGCAGTTTTGTTCCAAAGATCGAGTGAATTCTAAAAACACATTTATAATTGAAATGGGGCAAATATAGACGAAAATATGGCCATTTATTTCAAGGTTGACCCTATTTAATGTTTGGCTTATATTTTCTATCAATCGAAGAATATCCCTTAATACCTTTCTTAGATGAGTCGGAAGTCAAATTATTTTATAGCAGTTTTGTTTCAAAGATCAAGTGAATTCTAAAAACATCTTTATAATTGAAATGGGGCAATTTTTGACGAAGATATAGCCATTTATTTCAAGGTAGACCCTATTTAATGCTTTCCATATATTTTCTATTTATCGAAGAATATCCCTTAATATCTTTCTTAGATGAGTCGGAAATCAAATTATTTCAATGCAGTTTTGTTCCAAAGATCGAGTGAATTCTAAAAACACCTTTATAATTGAAATGGGGCAATTTTAGACGAAGATATGGCCATTTATTTCAAGGTTGACCCTATTTAATGTTTGGCTTATATTTTCGATTAATCGAAGGATATCCCTTAATATCTTTCTTAGATGAGTCGGAATACAATTTATTTCAATGCAGTTTTGTTCCAAAGATCGAGTGAATTCTAAAAACACCTTTATAATTGCAATGGGGCATTTTTAGACGAAGATATGGCCATTTATTTCAAGGTAGACCCTATTTAATGCTTTCCATATATTTTCTATTTATCGAAGAATATCCCTTAATATCTTTCTTAGATGAGTCGGAAGTCAAATTATTTTAATGCAGTTTTGTTCCAAAGATCGAGTGAATTCTAAAAACACATTTATAATTGAAAAGGGGCAATTTAGACGAAGATATGGCCATTTATTTCAAGGTTGACCCTATTTAATGTTTGGCTTATATTTTCTATTAATCGAAGAATATCCCTTAATATCTTTCTTAGATGAGTCGGAAGTCAAATTATTTTAATGCAGTTTTGTTATAATGATCGAGTGAATTCTAAAAACACCTTTATAATTGAAATGGGGCAATTTTTGACGAAGATATGGCCATTTATTTCAAGGTAGACCCTATTTAATGCTTTCCATATATTTTCTGTTGATCAAAGAATATTCCTTAATATCTTTCTTAGATGAGTCGGAAGTCAAATTATTTTAATGCAGTTTTGTTCCAAAGATCAAGTGAATTCTAAAAACACCTTTATAATTGAAATGGGGCAATTTTAGACGAAGATATAGCCATTTATTTCAAGGTAGACCCTATTTAATGCTTTCCATATATTTTCTATTTATCGAAGAATATCCCTTAATATCTTTCTTAGATGAGTCGAAAATCAAATTATTTCAATGCAGTTTTGTTCCAAAGATCGAGTGAATTCTAAAAACACCTTTATAATTGAAATGGGGCAATTTTAGACGAAGATATGGCCATTTATTTCAAGGTTGACCCTATTTAATGTTTGGCTTATATTTTCGATTAATCGAAGGATATCCCTTAATATCTTTCTTAGATGAGTCGGAAGTCAAATTATTTTAATGCAGTTTTGTTCCAAAGATCAAGTGAATTTTAAAAACACCTTTATAATTGAAATGGGGCAATTTTAGACGAAGATATGGCCATTTATTTCAAGGTTGACCCTATTTACTGCTTTCCATATATTTTCTGTTGATCAAAGAATATCCCTTAATATCTTTCTTAGATGAGTCGGAAGTCAAATTGGTTTAGAACAGTTTTGTTCCAAAGATCGAGTGAATTCTAAAAATACTTTTATAATTGAAATGGGCCAATTTTAGACGAAGATATGGCCATTTATTTCAAGGTAGACCCTATTTAATATTTGGCTTATATTTTCTATTTATCGAAGAATCTCCCTTAATATCTTTCTTAGATGAGTCGGAAGTCAAAATATTTTAAAGCAGTTTCGTTCCAAAGATTGAGTGAATTCTAAAAACACCTTTTTAATTGAAATGGGGCAATTTTTGACGAAGATATGGCCATTTATTTCAAGGTTGACCCTATTTACTGCTTTCCTTATATTTTCTATTTATCGAAGAATATCCCTTAATATCTTTCTTAGATGAACCGGAAATCAAATTATTTTAATGCAGTTTTGTTCCAAAGATCGAGTGAATTCTAAAAACACCTTTATAATTGAAATGGGGCAATTTTATACAAAGATATGGCCATTTATTTCAAGGTAGACCCTATTTAATGCTTTCCATATATTTTCTGTTGATCAAAGAATATCCCTTAATATCTTTCTTAGATGAGTCGGAAGTCAAATTGTTTTAGAGCAGTTTTGTTCCAAAGATCGAGTGAATTCTAAAAATACTTTTATAATTGAAATGGGGCAATTTTTGACGAAGATATGGCCATTTATTTCAAGGTAGACCCTATTTAATGCTTTCCATATATTTTCTGTTGATCAAAGAATCTCCCTTAATATCTTTCTTAGATGAGTCGGAAGTCAAATTATTTTAATGCAGTTTTGTTCCAAAGATCGAGTGAATTCTAAAAACACCTTTATAATTGAAATGGGGCAATTTTAGACGAAGATATGGCCATTTATTTCAAGGTTGACCCTATTTAATGTTTGGCTTATATTTTCGATTAATCGAAGGATATCCCTTAATATCTTTCTTAGATGAGTCGGAAGTCAAATTTTTTTAATGCAGTTTTGTTCCAAAGATTGAGTGAATTCTAAAAACACCTTTATAATTTTAATGGGGCAATTTTAGACGAAGATATGGCCATTTATTTCAAGGTTGACCCTATTTACTGCTTTACTTATATTTTCTATTTATCGAAGAATATCCCTTAATATCTTTCTTAGATGAGTCGGAAATCAAATTATTTTAATGCAGCTTTGTTCCAAAGATCGAGTGAATTCAAAAAACACCTTTATAATTGAAATGGGGCAATTTTAGACGAAGATATGGCCATTTATTTCAAGGTAGACCCTATTTAATGCTTTCCATATATTTTCTGTTGATCAAAGAATCTCCCTTAATATATTTCTTAGATGAGTCGGAAGTCAAATTATTTTAATGCAGTTTTGTTCCAAAGATCGAGTGAATTCTAAAAACACATTTATAATTGAAATGGGGCAATTTAGACGAAGATATGGCCATTTATTTCAAGGTTGACCCTATTTAATGTTTGGCTTATATTTTCTATTAATCGAAGAATATCCCTTAATACCTTTCTTAGATGAGTCGGAAGTCAAATTATTTTATGGCAGTTTTGTTTCAAAGATCAAGTGAATTCTAAAAACATCTTTATAATTGAAATGGGGCAATTTTTGACGAAGATATGGCCATTTATTTCAAGGTAGACCCTATATAATGTTTTCCATATATTTTCTATTGATCGAAGAATATCCCTTAATATCTTTCTTAGATGAGTCGGAAAACAAATTATTTTAATGCAGTTTTGTTTCAAAAATCGAGTGAATTCTAAAAACACCTTAATAATTGAAATGGGGCAATTTTAGACGAAGATATGGCCATTTATTTCAAGGTAGACCCTATTTAGTGCTTTCCATATATTTTCTGTTGATCAATGAATATTCCTTAATATCTTTCTTAGATGAGTCGGAAGTCAAATTATTTTAATGCAGTTTATTTCCAAAGATCAAGTGAATTCTAAAAACACCTTTATAATTGAAATGGGGCAATTTTCGACGAATATATAGCCATTTATTTCAAGGTAGACCCTATTTAATGCTTTCCATATATTTTCTATTTATCGAAGAATATCCCTTAATATCTTTCTTAGATGAGTCGGAAATCAAATTATTTTAATGCAGTTTTGTTTCAAAGATCAAGTGAATTCTAAAAACACCTTTATAATTGAAATGGGGCAATTTTAGACGAAGATATGGCCATTTATTTCAAGGTTGACCCTATTTAATGTTTGGCTTATATTTTCTATTAATCGAAGAATATCCCTTAATATCTTTCTTAGATGAGTCGGAAGTCAAATTATTTTAATGCAGTTTTGTTCCAAAGATCGAGTGAACTCCAAAAACACCTTTATAATTGAAATGGGGCAATTTTAGACGAAGATATAGCGATTTATTTCAAGGTAGACCCTATTTAATGCTTTCCATATATTTTCTATTTATCGAAGAATATCCCTTAATATGTTTCTTAGATGAGTCGGAAGTCAAATTATTTTATAGCAGTTTTGTTCCAAAGATCAAGTGAATTCAAAAAACACCTTTATAATTGAAATGGGGCAATTTTAGATGAAGATATGGCCATTTATTTCAAGGTAGACCCTATTTAATGCTTTCCTTGTATTTTCTATTTATCGAAGAATATCCCTTAATATCTTTCTTAGATGAGTCGGAAATCAAATTATTTTAATGCAGCTTTGTTCCAAAGATCAAGTGAATTCAAAAAACACCTTTATAATTGAAATGGGGCAATTATAGACGAAGATATAGCCATTTATTTCAAGGTAGACCCAATTTAATTCTTTCCATATATTTTCTGTTGATCGAAGAATATCCCTTAATATCTTTCTTAGATGAGTCGGAAGTCAAATTATTTTAATGCAGTTTTGTTCCAAAGATCGAGTGAATTCTAAAAACACATTTATAATTGAAATGGGGCAATTTAGACGAAGATATGGCCATTTATTTCAAGGTTGACCCTATTTAATGCTTGGCTTATATTTTCTATTAATCGAAGAATATCCCTTAATATCTTTCTTAGATGAGTCGGAAGTCAAAATATTTTAATGCAGTTTTGTTCCAAAGATCGAGTGAATTCTAAAAACACCTTTATAATTGAAATGGGGCAATTTTAGACGAAGATATGGCCATTTATTTCAAGGTTGACCCTATTTAATGTTTGGCTTATATTTTCGATTAATCGAAGGATATCCCTTAATATCTTTCTTAGATGAGTCGGAAGTCAAATTATTTTAATGCAGTTTTGTTCCAAAGATCAAGTGAATTTTAAAAACACCTTTATAATTGAAATGGGGCAATTTTAGACGAAGATATGGCCATTTATTTCAAGGTTGACCCTATTTACTGCTTTCCATATATTTTCTGTTGATCAAAGAATATCCCTTAATATCTTTCTTAGATGAGTCGGAAGTCAAATTGGTTTAGAACAGTTTTGTTCCAAAGATCGAGTGAATTCTAAAAATACTTTTATAATTGAAATGGGCCAATTTTAGACGAAGATATGGCCATTTATTTCAAGGTAGACCCTATTTAATATTTGGCTTATATTTTCTATTTATCGAAGAATCTCCCTTAATATCTTTCTTAGATGAGTCGGAAGTCAAAATATTTTAAAGCAGTTTCGTTCCAAAGATTGAGTGAATTCTAAAAACACCTTTTTAATTGAAATGGGGCAATTTTTGACGAAGATATGGCCATTTATTTCAAGGTTGACCCTATTTACTGCTTTCCTTATATTTTCTATTTATCGAAGAATATCCCTTAATATCTTTCTTAGATGAACCGGAAATCAAATTATTTTAATGCAGTTTTGTTCCAAAGATCGAGTGAATTCTAAAAACACCTTTATAATTGAAATGGGGCAATTTTATACAAAGATATGGCCATTTATTTCAAGGTAGACCCTATTTAATGCTTTCCATATATTTTCTGTTGATCAAAGAATATCCCTTAATATCTTTCTTAGATGAGTCGGAAGTCAAATTGTTTTAGAGCAGTTTTGTTCCAAAGATCAAGTGAATTCTAAAAACACCTTTATAATTGAAAAGGGGCAATTTAGACGAAGATATGGCCATTTATTTCAAGGTTGACCCTATTTAATGTTTGGCTTATATTTTCTATTAATCGAAGAATATCCCTTAATATCTTTCTTAGATGAGTCGGAAGTCAAATTATTTTAATGCAGTTTTGTTCCAAAGATCGAGTGAATTCTAAAAACACATTTATAATTGAAAAGGGGCAATTTAGACGAAGATATGGCCATTTATTTCAAGGTTGACCCTATTTAATGTTTGGCTTATATTTTCTATTAATCGAAGAATATCCCTTAATATCTTTTTTAGATGAGTCGGAAGTCAAATTATTTTAATGCAGTTTTGTTCCAAAGATTAAGCGAATTCAAAGAACACCTTTATAATTGAAATGGAGCAATTTTAGACGAAGATATGGCCATTTATTTCAAGGTTGACCCTATTTAATGCTTTCCATATATTTTCTGTTGATCAAAGAATCTCCCTTAATATCTTTCTTAGATGAGTCGGAAGTCAAATTATTTTAATGCAGTTTTGTTTCAAAGATCGAGTGAATTCTAAAAACACCTTTATAATTGAAACGGGGCAAGTTTAGACGAAGATATGGCCATTTATTTCAAGGTAGACCCTATTTAATGCTTGGCTTATATTTTCTATTAATCGAAGAATATCCCTTAATATCTTTCTTAGATGAGTCGGAAATCAATTTATTTTAATGCAGCTTTGTTCCAAAGATCTAGTGAATTCAAAAAACACCTTTATAATTGAAATGGGGCAATTTTAGACGAAGATATGGCCATTTATTTCAAGGTAGACCCTATTTAATGCTTTCCATATATTTTCTATTTATCGAAGAATATCCCTTAATATCTTTCTTAGATGAGTCGGAAGTCAAATTATTTTAATGCAGTTTTGTTCCAAAGATCGAGTGAATTCTAAAAACACATTTATAATTGAAAAGGGGCAATTTAGACGAAGATATGGCCATTTATTTCAAGGTTGACCCTATTTAATGTTTGGCTTATATTTTCTATTAATCGAAGAATATCCCTTAATATCTTTCTTAGATGAGTCGGAAGTCAAATTATTTTAATGCAGTTTTGTTATAATGATCGAGTGAATTCTAAAAACACCTTTATAATTGAAATGGGGCAATTTTTGAAGAAGATATGGCCATTTATTTCAAGGTAGACCCTATTTAATGCTTTCCATATATTTTCTGTTGATCAAAGAATATTCCTTAATATCTTTCTTAGATGAGTCGGAAGTCAAATTATTTTAATGCAGTTTTGTTCCAAAGATCAAGTGAATTCTAAAAACACCTTTATAATTGAAATGGGGCAATTTTAGACGAAGATATGGCCATTTATTTCAAGGTAGACCCTATTTAATGCTTTCCATATATTTTCTATTTATCGAAGAATATCCCTTAATATCTTTCTTAGATGAGTCGGAAATCAAATTATTTCAATGCAGTTTTGTTTCAAAGATTACGTAAATTCTAAAAACACATTTATAATTGAAATGGGGCAATTTTAGACGAAGATATGGCAATTTATTTCAAGGTTGACCCTATTTAATGTTTGGCTTATATTTTCTATTAATCGAAGAATATCCCTTAATATCTTTCTTAGATGAGTCGGAAGTCAAATTATTTTATAGCAGTTTTGTTTCAAAGATCGAGTGAATTCTAAAAACATCTTTATAATTGAAATGGGGCAATTTTTGACGAAGATATGGCCATTTATTTCAAGGTAGACCCTATATAATGTTTTCCATATATTTTCTATTGATCGAAGAATATCCCTCAATATCTTCCTTAGATGAGTCGGAAAACAAATTGTTTTAATGCAGTTTTGTTTCAAAGATCGAGTGAATTCTAAAACCACCTTAATAATTGAAATGGGGCAATTTTTGACGAAGATATGGCCATTTATTTCAAGGTAGACCCTATTTAATGCTTTCCATATATTTTCTATTTATCGAAGAATATCCCTTAATATCTTTCTTAGATGAGTCGGAAATCAAATTATTTTAATGCAGTTTTGTTCCAAAGATCAAGTGAATTCTAAAAACACCTATATAATTGAAATGGGGCAATTTTAGACGAAGATATGACCATTTATTTCAAGGTTGACCCTATTTAATGTT
The DNA here is from genome assembly GCF_018153295.1 of Drosophila grimshawi. NCBI lineage: Eukaryota > Metazoa > Arthropoda > Insecta > Diptera > Drosophilidae > Drosophila > Drosophila grimshawi. Next base: position 31,614 of record NW_025063469.1, read on the forward strand.
TGGCTTATATTTTCTATTAATCGAAGAATATCCCTTAATATGTTTCTTAGATGAGTCGGAAGTCAAATTTTTTTAATGCAGTTTTGTTCCAAAGATCAGGTGAATTCCAAAAACACCTTTATAATTTAAATGGGGCAATTTTAGACGAAGATATGGCCATTTATTTCAAGGTAGACCCTATTTAATGCTTTCCATATATTTTCTATTTATCGAAGAATATCCCTTAATATCTTTCTTAGATGAGTCGGAAATCAAATTATTTTAATGCAGCTTTGTTCCAAAGATCAAGTGAATTCAAAGAACACCTTTATAATTGAAATGGGGCAATTTTAGACGAAGATATAGCCATTTATTTCAAGGTAGACCCTATTTAATGCTTTCCATATATTTTCTGTTGATCAAAGAATCTCCCTTAATATATTTCTTAGATGAGTCGGAAGTCAAATTATTTTAATGCAGTTTTGTTCCAAAGATCGAGCAAATTCTAAAAACACATTTATAATTGAAATGGGGCAATTTAGACGAAGATATGGCCATTTATTTCAAGGTTGACCCTATTTAATGCTTGGCTTATATTTTCTATTAATCGAAGAATATCCCTTAATATCTTTCTTAGATGAGTCGGAAGTCAAAATATTTTAATGCAGTTTTGTTCCAAAGATCGAGTGAATTCTAAAAACATCTTTATAATTTAAATGGGGCAATTTTAGACGAAGATATGGCCATTTATTTCAAGGTTGACCCTATTTACTGCTTTCCTTATATTTTCTATTTATCGAAGAATATCCCTTAATATCTTTCTTAGATGAGTCGGAAATCAAATTATTTTAATGCAGTTTTGTTCCAAAGATCGAGCGAATCCTAAAAACACCTTTATAATTTAAATGGGGCAATTTTAGACGAAGATATGGCCATTTATTTCAAGGTTGACCCTATTTACTGCTTTCCTTATATTTTCTATTTATCGAAGAATCTCCCTTAATATATTTCTTAGATGAGTCGGAAGTCAAATTATTTTAATGCAGTTTTGTTCCAAAGATCGAGTGAATTCTAAAAACACATTTATAATTGAAATGGGGCAATTTAGACGAAGATATGGCCATTTATTTCAAGGTTGACCCTATTTAATGTTTGGCTTATATTTTCTATTAATCGAAGAATATCCCTTAATATCTTTCTTAGATGAGTCGGAAGTCAAATTATTTTAATGCAGTTTTGTTCCAAAAATCAATTGAATTCTAAAAACACCTTTATAATTGAAATGGGGCAATTTTAGACGAAGATATGGCCATTTATTTCAAGGTAGACCCTATTTAATGCTTTCCATATATTTTCTGTTGATCAAAGAATCTCCCTTAATATATTTCTTAGATGAGTCGGAAGTCAAATTATTTTAATGCAGTTTCATTCCAAAGATCGAGTGAATTCTAAAAACACATTTATAATTGAAATGGGGCAATTTAGACGAAGATATGGCCATTTATTTCAAGGTTGACCCTATTTAATGTTTGGCTTATATTTTCTATTAATCGAAGAATATCCCTTAATATCTTTCTTAGATGAGTCGGAAGTCAAATTATTTTAATGCAGTTTTGTTCCAAAGATCGAGTGAATTCTAAAAACTTCTTTATAATTGAAATGGGGCAATTTTTGACGAAGATATGGCCATTTATTTCAAGGTAGACCCTATTTAATGCTTTCCATATATTTTCTATTTATCGAAGAATATCCCTTAATATCTTTCTTAGATGAGTCGGAAATCAAATTATTTCAATGCAGTTTTGTTTCAAAGATTACGTAAATTCTAAAAACACCTATATAATTGAAATGGGGCAATTTTAGACGAAGATATGGCCATTTATTTCAAGGTTGACCCTATTTAATGTTTGGCTTATATTTTCTATTAATCGAAGAATATCCCTTAATATCTTTCTTAGATGAGTCGAAAGTCAAATTATTTTAATGCAGTTTTGTTCCAAAGATCGAGTGAACTCTAAAAACACCTTCATAATTGAAATGGGGCAATTTTAGACAAATATATGGCCATTTATTTCAAGGTAGACCCTATTTAATGCTTTCCATATGTTTTCTATTTATCGAAGAATATCCCTTAATATGTTTCTTAGATGAGTCGGAAGTCAAATTATTTTAATGCAGTTTTGTTCCAAAGATCAAGTGAATTCTAAAAACACCTTTATAATTGAAATGGGGCAATTTTTGACGAAGATATGGCCATTTATTTCAAGGTAGACCCTATTTAATGCTTTCCATATATTTTCTGTTGATCAAAGAATATCCCTTGATATCTTTCTTAGATGAGTCGGAAGTCAAATTATTTTAATGCAGTTTTGTTCCAAAGATCGAGTGAATTCTAAAAACACCTCTATAATTGAAATGGGGCAATTTTATACGCAGATATGGCCATTTATTTCAAGGTTGACCCTATTTAATGTTTGGCTTATATTTTCTATTAATCGAAGAATATCCCTTAATATATTTCTTAGATGAGTCGAAAGTCAAATTATTTTAAAGCAGTTTTGTTCCGAAGATTGAGTAAATTCTAAAAACACCTTCATAATTGAAATGGGGCAATTTTAGACGAAGATATGGCCATTTATTTCAAGGTTGACCCTATTTACTGCTTTCCTTATATTTTCTATTTATCGAAGAATATCCCTTAATATCTCTCTTAGATGAGTCGGAAATCAAATTATTTTAATGCAGTTTTGTTCCAAAGATCGAGCGAATCCTAAAAACACCTTTATAATTTAAATGGGGCAATTTTAGACGAAGATATGGCCATTTATTTCAAGGTTGACCCCTATTTACTGCTTTCCTTATATTTTCTATTTATCGAAGAATATCCCTTAATATGTTTCTTAGATGAGTCGGAAATCAAATTATTTTAATGCAGTTTTGTTCCAAAGATCAAGTGAATTCAAAAAACACCTCTATAATTGAAATGGGGCAATTTTAGACGAAGATATGGCCATTTATTTCAAGGTTGACCCTATTTACTGCTTTCCTTATATTTTCTATTTATCGAAGAATATCCCTTAATATCTTTCTTAGATGAGTCGGAAATCAAATTATTTTAATGCAGTTTTGTTCCAAAGATCGAGCGAATCCTAAAAACACCTTTATAATTTAAATGGGGCAATTTTAGACGAAGATATGGCCATTTATTTCAAGGTTGACCCTATTTACTGCTTTCCTTATATTTTCTATTTATCGAAGAATCTCCCTTAATATATTTCTTAGATGAGTCGGAAGTCAAATTATTTTAATGCAGTTTTGTTCCAAAGATCGAGTGAATTCTAAAAACACATTTATAATTAAAATGGGGCAATTTAGACGAAGATATGGCCATTTATTTCAAGGTTGACCCTATTTAATGTTTCGCTTATATTTTCTACTAATCGAAGAATATCCCTTAATATCTTTCTTAGATGAGTCGGAAATCAAATTATTTCAATGCAGTTTTGTTTCAAAGATTACGTCAATTCTAAAAACACCTATATAATTGAAATGGTGCAATTTTAGACGAAGATATGGCCATTTATTTCAAGGTTGACCCTATTTAATGTTTGGCTTATATTTTCTATTAATCGAAGAATATCCCTTAATATCTTTTTTAGATGAGTCGGAAGTCAAATTATTTTAATGCAGTTTTGTTCCAAAGATAGAGTGAATTCTAAAAACACATTTATAATTTAAATGGGGCAATTTTAGACGAAGATATGGCCATTTATTTCAAGGTAGACCCTATTTAATGCTTTCCATATATTTTCTATTCATCGAAGAATATCCCTTAATATCTTTCTTAGATGAGTCGGAAATCAAATTATTTCAATGCAGTTTTGTTTCAAAGATTACGTCAATTCTAAAAACACCTATATAATTGAAATGGTGCAATTTTAGACGAAGATATGGCCATTTATTTCAAGGTTGACCCTATTTAATGTTTGGCTTATATTTTCTATTAATCGAAGAATATCCCTTAATATCTTTCTTAGATGAGTCGGAAGTCAAATTATTTTAATGCAGTTTTGTTCCAAAGATCGAGTGAATTCTAAAAACACCTTTATAATTGAAATGGGGCAATTTTAGACAAAGATATGGCCATTTATTTCAAGGTAGACCCTATTTAATGCTTTCCATATATTTTCTATTTATCGAAGAATATCCCTTAATATGTTTCTTAGATGAGTCGGAAGTCAAATTATTTTAAAGCAGTTTTGTTCCGAAGATTGAGTTATTTCTAAAAACACCTTCATAATTGAAATTGGGCAATTTTAGACGAAGATATGGCCATTTATTTCAAGGTTGACCCTATTTACTGCTTTCCTTATATTTTCTATTTATCGAAGAATATCCCTTAATATCTATCTTAGATGAGTCGGAAATCAAATTATTTTAATGCAGTTTTGTTCCAAAGATCGAGCGAATCCTAAAAACACCTTTATAATTTAAATGGGGCAATTTTAGACGAAGATATGGCCATTTATTTCAAGGTTGACCCCTATTTACTGCTTTCCTTATATTTTCTATTTATCGAAGAATATCCCTTAATATGTTTCTTAGATGAGTCGGAAATCAAATTATTTTAATGCAGTTTTGTTCCAAAGATCAAGTGAATTCAAAAAACACCTTTATAATTGAAATGGGGCAATTTTAGACGAAGATATGGCCATTTATTTCAAGGTAGACCCTATTTAATGCTTTCCATATATTTTCTGTTGATCAAAGAATCTCCCTTAATATATTTCTTAGATGAGTCGGAAGTCAAATTATTTTAATGCAGTTTTGTTGTAAAGATCGAGTGAATTCTAAAAACACATTTATAATTGAAATGGGGCAATTTAGACGAAGATATGGCCATTTATTTCAAGGTTGACCCTATTTAATGTTTGGCTTATATTTTCTACTAATCGAAGAATATCCCTTAATATCTTTCTTAGATGAGTCGGAAGTCAAATTATTTTAATGCAGTTTTGTTCCAACGATCGAGTGAATTCTAAAAACATCTTTATAATTGAAATGGGGCAATTTTTGACGAAGATATGGCCATTTATTTCAAGGTAGACCCTATTTAATGCTTTCCATATATTTTATGTTGATCAAAGAATATTCCTTAATATCTTTTTTAGATGAGTCGGAAGTCAAATTATTTTAATGCAGTTTTGTTCCAAAGATCGAGTGAATTCTAAAAACACCTTTATAATTGAAATGGGGCAATTTTAGACGAATATATAGCCATTTATTTCAAGGTAGACCCTATTTAATGCTTTCCATATATTTTCTATTCATCGAAGAATATCCCTTAATATCTTTCTTAGATGAGTCGGAAATCAAATTATTTCAATGCAGTTTTGTTTCAAAGATTACGTAAATTCTAAAAACACCTATATAATTGAAATGGTGCAATTTTAGACGAAGATATGGCCATTTATTTCAAGGTTGACCCTATTTAATGTTTGGCTTATATTTTCTATTAATCGAAGAATATCCCTTAATATCTTTCTTAGATGAGTCGGAAGTCAAATTATTTTAATGCAGTTTTGTTCCAAAGATCGAGTGAATTCTAAAAACACCTTTATAATTGAAATGGGGCAATTTTAGACAAAGATATGGCCATTTATTTCAAGGTAGACCCTATTTAATGCTTTCCATATATTTTCTATTTATCGAAGAATATCCCTTAATATGTTTCTTAGATGAGTCGGAAGTCAAATTATTTTAATGCAGTTTTCTTCCAAAGATCGAGTGAATTCTAAAAACATCTTTATAATGGAAATGGGGCAATTTTTGACGAAGATATGGCCATTTATTTCAAGGTAGACCCTATTTAATGCTTTCCATATATTTTATGTTGATCAAAGAATATTCCTTAATATCTTTCTTAGATGAGTCGGAAGTCAAATTATTTTAATGCAGTTTTGTTCCAAAGATCGAGTGAATTCTAAAAACACCTATATAATTGAAATGGGGCAATTTTAGACGAAGATATAGCCATTTATTTCAAGGTAGACCTATTTAATGCTTTCCATATATTTTCTATTCATCGAAGAATATCCCTTAATATCTTTCTTAGATGAGTCGGAAATCAAATTATTTCAATGCAGTTTTGTTTCAAAGATTACGTCAATTCTAAAAACACCTATATAATTGAAATGGTGCAATTTTAGACGAAGATATGGCCATTTATTTCAAGGTTGACCCTATTTAATGTTTGGCTTATATTTTCTATTAATCAAAGAATATCCCTTAATATCTTTCTTAGATGAGTCGGAAGTCAAATTATTTTAATGCAATTTTGTTCCAAAGATCAAGTGAATTCTAAAAACACCTTTATAATTGAAATGGGGCAATTTTAGACAAAGATATGGCCATTTATTTCAAGGTAGACCCTATTTAATGCTTTCCATATATTTTCTATTTATCGAAGAATATCCCTTAATATGTTTCTTAGATGAGTCGAAAGTCAAATTATTTAAATGCAGTTTTGTTCCAGAGATCGAGTGAATTCTAAAAACATCTTTATAATTGAAATGGGGCAATTTTTGACGAAGATATGACCATTTATTTCAAGGTAGACCCTATTTAATGCTTTCCATATATTTTCTGTTGATCAAAGAATATTCCTTAATATCTTTCTTAGATGAGTCGGAAGTCAAATTATTTTAATGCAGTTTTGTTCCAAAGATCGAGTGAACTCTTAAAACACCTTTATAATTAAAATGGGGCAATTTTAGACGAAGATATAGCCATTTATTTCAAGGTAGACCCTATTTAATGCTTTCCATATATTTTCTATTTATCGAAGAATATCCCTTAATATCTTTCTTAGATGAGTCGGAAGTCAAATTATTTTAATGCAGTTTTGTTCCAAAGATCAAGTGAATTCTAAAAACATCTTTATAATTGAAATGGGGCAATTTTTGACGAAGATATGGCCATTTATTTCAAGGTAGACCCTATTTAATGCTTTCCACATATTTTCTGTTGATCAAAGAATATCCCTTAATATATTTCTTAGATGAGTCGGAAGTCAAATTATTTTAATGCAGTTTTGTTCCAAAGATCGAGTGAATTCTAAAAACACATTTATAATTAAAATGGGGCAATTTAGACGAAGATATGGCCATTTATTTCAAGGTTGACCCTATTTAATGTTTCGCTTATATTTTCTACTAATCGAAGAATATCCCTTAATATCTTTCTTAGATGAGTCGGAAGTCAAATTATTTTAATGCAGTTTTGTTCCAACGATCGAGTGAATTCTAAAAACATCTTTATAATTGAAATGGGGCAATTTTTGACGAAGATATGGCCATTTATTTCAAGGTAGACCCTATTTAATGCTTTCCATATATTTTCTATTTATCGAAGAATATCCCTTAATATCTTTCTTAGATGAGTCGGAAATCAAATTATTTCAATGCAGTTTTGTTTCAAAGATTACGTAAATTCTAAAAACACCTATATAATTGAAATGGGGCAATTTTAGACGAAGATATGGCCATTTATTTCAAGGTTGACCCTATTTAATGTTTGGCTTATATTTTCTATTAATCGAAGAATATCCCTTAATATCTTTCTTAGATGAGTCGAAAGTCAAATTATTTTAATGCAGTTTTGTTCCAAAGATCGAGTGAACTCTAAAAACACCTTCATAATTGAAATGGGGCAATTTTAGACAAATATATGGCCATTTATTTCAAGGTAGACCCTATTTAATGCTTTCCATATGTTTTCTATTTATCGAAGAATATCCCTTAATATGTTTCTTAGATGAGTCGGAAGTCAAATTATTTTAATGCAGTTTTGTTCCAAAGATCAAGTGAATTCTAAAAACACCTTTATAATTGAAATGGGGCAATTTTTGACGAAGATATGGCCATTTATTTCAAGGTAGACCCTATTTAATGCTTTCCATATATTTTCTGTTGATCAAAGAATATCCCTTGATATCTTTCTTAGATGAGTCGGAAGTCAAATTATTTTAATGCAGTTTTGTTCCAAAGATCGAGTGAATTCTAAAAACACCTCTATAATTGAAATGGGGCAATTTTATACGCAGATATGGCCATTTATTTCAAGGTTGACCCTATTTAATGTTTGGCTTATATTTTCTATTAATCGAAGAATATCCCTTAATATATTTCTTAGATGAGTCGAAAGTCAAATTATTTTAAAGCAGTTTTGTTCCGAAGATTGAGTAAATTCTAAAAACACCTTCATAATTGAAATGGGGCAATTTTAGACGAAGATATGGCCATTTATTTCAAGGTTGACCCTATTTACTGCTTTCCTTATATTTTCTATTTATCGAAGAATATCCCTTAATATCTCTCTTAGATGAGTCGGAAATCAAATTATTTTAATGCAGTTTTGTTCCAAAGATCGAGCGAATCCTAAAAACACCTTTATAATTTAAATGGGGCAATTTTAGACGAAGATATGGCCATTTATTTCAAGGTTGACCCCTATTTACTGCTTTCCTTATATTTTCTATTTATCGAAGAATATCCCTTAATATGTTTCTTAGATGAGTCGGAAATCAAATTATTTTAATGCAGTTTTGTTCCAAAGATCAAGTGAATTCAAAAAACACCTTTATAATTGAAATGGGGCAATTTTAGACGAAGATATGGCCATTTATTTCAAGGTTGACCCTATTTACTGCTTTCCTTATATTTTCTATTTATCGAAGAATATCCCTTAATATCTCTCTTAGATGAGTCGGAAATCAAATTATTTTAATGCAGTTTTGTTCCAAAGATCGAGCGAATCCTAAAAACACCTTTATAATTTAAATGGGGCAATTTTAGACGAAGATATGGCCATTTATTTCAAGGTTGACCCCTATTTACTGCTTTCCTTATATTTTCTATTTATCGAAGAATATCCCTTAATATCTATCTTAGATGAGTCGGAAATCAAATTATTTTAATGCAGTTTTGTTCCAGAGATCGAGCGAATCCTAAAAACACTTTTATAGTTTAAATGGGGCAATTTTAGACGAAGATATGGCCATTTATTTCAAGGTTGACCCTATTTACTGCTTTCCTTATATTTTCTATTTATCGAAGAATATCCCTTAATATGTTTCTTAGATGAGTCGGAAATCAAATTATTTTAATGCAGTTTTGTTCCAAAGATCAAGTGAATTCAAAAAACACCTTTATAATTGAAATGGGGCAATTTTAGACGAAGATATGGCCATTTATTTCAAGGTAGACCCTATTTAATGCTTTCCATATATTTTCTGTTGATCAAAGAATCTCCCTTAATATATTTCTTAGATGAGTCGGAAGTCAAATTATTTTAATGCAGTTTTGTTGTAAAGATCGAGTGAATTCTAAAAACACATTTATAATTGAAATGGGGCAATTTAGACGAAGATATGGCCATTTATTTCAAGGTTGACCCTATTTAATGTTTGGCTTATATTTTCTACTAATCGAAGAATATCCCTTAATATCTTTCTTAGATGAGTCGGAAGTCAAATTATTTTAATGCAGTTTTGTTCCAACGATCGAGTGAATTCTAAAAACATCTTTATAATTGAAATGGGGCAATTTTTGACGAAGATATGGCCATTTATTTCAAGGTAGACCCTATTTAATGCTTTCCATATATTTTATGTTGATCAAAGAATATTCCTTAATATCTTTTTTAGATGAGTCGGAAGTCAAATTATTTTAATGCAGTTTTTGTTCCAAAGATCGAGTGAATTCTAAAAACACCTTTATAATTGAAATGGGGCAATTTTAGACGAATATATAGCCATTTATTTCAAGGTAGACCCTATTTAATGCTTTCCATATATTTTCTATTCATCGAAGAATATCCCTTAATATCTTTCTTAGATGAGTCGGAAATCAAATTATTTCAATGCAGTTTTGTTTCAAAGATTACGTAAATTCTAAAAACACCTATATAATTGAAATGGTGCAATTTTAGACGAAGATATGGCCATTTATTTCAAGGTTGACCCTATTTAATGTTTGGCTTATATTTTCTATTAATCGAAGAATATCCCTTAATATCTTTCTTAGATGAGTCGGAAGTCAAATTATTTTAATGCAGTTTTGTTCCAAAGATCGAGTGAATTCTAAAAACACCTTTATAATTGAAATGGGGCAATTTTAGACAAAGATATGGCCATTTATTTCAAGGTAGACCCTATTTAATGCTTTCCATATATTTTCTATTTATCGAAGAATATCCCTTAATATGTTTCTTAGATGAGTCGGAAGTCAAATTATTTTAATGCAGTTTTCTTCCAAAGATCGAGTGAATTCTAAAAACATCTTTATAATGGAAATGGGGCAATTTTTGACGAAGATATGGCCATTTATTTCAAGGTAGACCCTATTTAATGCTTTCCATATATTTTATGTTGATCAAAGAATATTCCTTAATATCTTTCTTAGATGAGTCGGAAGTCAAATTATTTTAATGCAGTTTTGTTCCAAAGATCGAGTGAATTCTAAAAACACCTATATAATTGAAATGGGGCAATTTTAGACGAAGATATAGCCATTTATTTCAAGGTAGACCTATTTAATGCTTTCCATATATTTTCTATTCATCGAAGAATATCCCTTAATATCTTTCTTAGATGAGTCGGAAATCAAATTATTTCAATGCAGTTTTGTTTCAAAGATTACGTCAATTCTAAAAACACCTATATAATTGAAATGG
>NW_025063470.1:0-24112 GCF_018153295.1 Drosophila grimshawi
AAATATGTAGTCTTGTAGTCATTTCGAGAAATCGACGTTTAAAGTTTCTGTTTCCAAATTCAAACGGATGTATCATCGCCAATAATTGTCAGAAGTTAGAATTTCTTTCAACATTATGAAGCCCTTTTTATATATTTTGACCCTGCATCAAAAGCTGAAAATATGTAGTCTCGAAGTCATTTCGAGAAATTGACGTTTTAAGTTTCTGTTTCCAAATTCAAACGGATGTATCTTCGCCAATAATTGTCAGAAGTTAGAATTTCTTTCAACATTATGAAGCCCTTTTTATATATTCTGATTCTGCATCAAAAGCTGAAAATATGTAGTCTCGAAGTCATTTCGAGAAATTGACGTTTTAAGTTTCTGTTTCCAAATTCAAACGGATGTATCTTCGCCAATAATTGTCAGCAGTTAGAATTTCTTTCAACATTATGAAGCCCTTTTTATATATTCTGATTCTGCATCAAAAGCTGAAAATATGTAGTCTTGAAGTCATTTCGCGAAATTGACGTTTTAAGTTTCTGTTTCCAAATTCAAACGGATGTATCTTCGCCAATAATTGTCAGAAGTTAGAATTTCTTTCAATATTATGAAGCCCTTTTTATATATTTTGATTCTGTATCAAAAGCTGAAAATATGTAGTCTCGAAGTCATTTCGAGAAATTGACGTTTTAAGTTTCTGTTTCCAAATTCAAACGGATGTATCTTCGCCAATAATTGTCAGAAGTTAGAATTTCTTTCAACATTATGAAGCCCTTTTTATATATTTTGATTCTGCATCAAAAGCTGAAAATATGTAGTCTCGAAGTCATTTCGAGAAATTGACGTTTTAAGTTTCTGTTTCCAAATTCAAACGGATGTATCTTCGCCAATAATTGTCAGAAGTTAGAATTTCTTTCAATATTATGAAGCCCTTTTTATATATTTTGACTCTGCATCAAAAGCTGAAAATATGTAGTCTCAAAGTCATTTCGAGAAATTGACGTTTTAAGTTTCTGTTTCCAAATTCAAACGGATGTATCTTCGCCAATAATTGTCAGAAGTTAGAATTTCTTTCAACATTATGAAGCCCTTTTTATATATTTTGACTCTGCATCAAAAGCTGAAAATATGTAGTCGCGAAGTCATTTCGAGAAAATGACGTTTTAAGTTTCGGTTTCCAAATTCAAACGGATGTATCTTCGCCAATAATTGGCAGAAGTCAGAATTTCTTTCAACATTATGAAGCCCTTTTTATATATTTTGACTCTGCATCAAAAGCTGAAAATATGTAGTCTTGAAGTCATTTCGCGAAATTGACGTTTTAAGTTTCTGTTTCCAAATTCAAACGGATGTATCTTCGCCAATAATTGTCAGAAGTTAGAATTTCTTTCAATATTATGAAGCCCTTTTTATATATTTTGATTCTGTATCAAAAGCTGAAAATATGTAGTCTCGAAGTCATTTCGAGAAATTGACGTTTTAAGTTTCTGTTTCCAAATTCAAACGGATGTATCTTCGCCAATAATTGTCAGCAGTTAGAATTTCTTTCAACATTATGAAGCCCTTTTTATATATTTTGACTCTGCATCAAAAGCTGAAAATATGTAGTCTCAAAGTCATTTCGAGAAATTGACGTTTTAAGTTTCTGTTTCCAAATTCAAACGGATGTATCTTCGCCAATAATTGTCAGAAGTTAGAATTTCTTTCAACATTATGAAGCCCTTTTTATATATTTTGACTCTGCATCAGAAGCTGAAAATATGTAGTCTTGAAGTCATTTCGAGAAATTGACGTTTTAAGTTTCGGTTTCCAAATTCAAACGGATGTATCTTCGCCAATAATTGGCAGAAGTCAGAATTTCTTTCAACATTATGAAGCCCTTTTTATATATTTTGATTCTGCATCAAAAGCTGAAAATATGTAGTCTCGAAGTCATTTCGCGAAATTGACGTTTAAAGTTTCTGTTTCCAAATTCCAAACGGATGTATCTTCGCCAATAATTGTCAGAAGTTAGAATTTCTTTCAACATTATGAAGCCCTTTTTATATATTTTGACTCTGCATCAAAAGCTGAAAATATTGTAGTCTCGAAGTCATTTCGAGAAATGGACGTTTTAGTTTCGGTTTCCAAATTCAAACGGATGTATCTTCGCTAATAATTGGCAGAAGTTAGAATTTCTTTCAACATTATGAAGCCCTTTTTATATATTTTGACTCTGCATCAAAAGCAGAAAATATGTAGTCGCGAAGTCATTTCGAGAAATTGACGTTTTAAGTTTCGGTTTCCAAATTCAAACGGATGTATCTTCGCCAATAATTGTCAGCAGTTAGAATTTCTTTCAACATTATGAAGCCCTTTTTATATATTCTGATTCTGCATCAAAAGCTGAAAATATGTAGTCTTGTAGTCATTTCGAGAAATCGACGTTTAAAGTTTCTGTTTCCAAATTCAAACGGATGTATCTTCGCCAATAATTGTCAGAAGCTAGAATTTCTGTCAACATTAGGAAGCCCTGTTTATATATTTCGACCCCGCATCAAAAGCTGAAAATATGTAGTCTCGAAGTCATTTCGAGAAATTGACGTTTTAAGTCTCTGTTTCCAAATTCAAACGGATGTATCTTCGCCAATAATTGTCAGAAGTTAGAATTTCTTTCAACATTATGAAGCCCTTTTTATATATTCTGATTCTGCATCAAAAGCTGAAAATATGTAGTCTTGAAGTCATTTCGAGAAATTGACGTTTTAAGTTTCTGTTTCCAAATTCAAACGGATGTATCTTCGCCAATAATTGTCAGAAGTTAGAATTTCTTTCAACATTATGAAGCCCTTTTTATATATTCTGATTCTGCATCAAAAGCTGAAAATATGTAGTCTTGAAGTCATTTCGAGAAATTGACGTTTTAAGTTTCTGTTTCCAAATTCAAACGGATGTATCTTCGCCAATAATTGTCAGAAGTTAGAATTTCTTTCAACATTATGAAGCCCTTTTTATATATTTTGATTCTGTATCAAAAGCTGAAAATATGTAGTCTCGAAGTCATTTCGAGAAATTGACGTTTTAAGTTTCTGTTTCCAAATTCAAACGGATGTATCTTCGCCAATAATTGTCAGCAGTTAGAATTTCTTTCAACATTATGAAGCCCTTTTTATATATTTTGACTCTGCATCAAAAGCTGAAAATATGTAGTCTCGAAGTCATTTCGAGAAATTGACGTTTTCAGTTTCTGTTTCCAAATTCAAATGGATGTATCTTCGCCAATAATTGTCAGAAGTTAGAATTTCTTTCAACATTATGAAGCCCTTTTTATATATTTTGATTCTGTATCAAAAGCTGAAAATATGTAGTCTCGAAGTCATTTCGAGAAATTGACGTTTTAAGTTTCTGTTTCCAAATTCAAACGGATGTATCTTCGCCAATAATTGTCAGAAGTTAGAATTTCTTTCAACATTATGAAGCCCTTTTTATATATTTTGATTCTGCATCAAAAGCTGAAAATATGTAGTCTCGAAGTCATTTCGCGAAATTGACGTTTTAAGTTTCTGTTTCCAAATTCAAACGGATGTATCTTCGCCAATAATTGTCAGAAGTTAGAATTTCTTTCAATATTATGAAGCCCTTTTTATATATTTTGACTCTGCATCAAAAGCTGAAAATATGTAGTCTCAAAGTCATTTCGAGAAATTGACGTTTTAAGTTTCTGTTTCCAAATTCAAACGGATGTATCTTCGCCAATAATTGTCAGAAGTTAGAATTTCTTTCAACATTATGAAGCCCTTTTTATATATTTTGACTCTGCATCAAAAGCTGAAAATATGTAGTCGCGAAGTCATTTCGAGAAAATGACGTTTTAAGTTTCGGTTTCCAAATTCAAACGGATGTATCTTCGCCAATAATTGGCAGAAGTCAGAATTTCTTTCAACATTATGAAGCCCTTTTTATATATTTTGACTCTGCATCAAAAGCTGAAAATATGTAGTCTTGAAGTCATTTCGCGAAATTGACGTTTTAAGTTTCTGTTTCCAAATTCAAACGGATGTATCTTCGCCAATAATTGTCAGAAGTTAGAATTTCTTTCAATATTATGAAGCCCTTTTTATATATTTTGATTCTGTATCAAAAGCTGAAAATATGTAGTCTCGAAGTCATTTCGAGAAATTGACGTTTTAAGTTTCTGTTTCCAAATTCAAACGGATGTATCTTCGCCAATAATTGTCAGAAGTTAGAATTTCTTTCAACATTATGAAGCCCTTTTTATATATTTTGATTCTGCATCAAAAGCTGAAAATATGTAGTCTCGAAGTCATTTCGCGAAATTGACGTTTTAAGTTTCTGTTTCCAAATTCAAACGGATGTATCTTCGCCAATAATTGTCAGAAGTTAGAATTTCTTTCAACATTATGAGGCCCTTTTTATATATTTTGACTCTGCATCAAAAGCTGAAAATATGTAGTCTCAAAGTCATTTCGAGAAATTGACGTTTTAAGTTTCTGTTTCCAAATTCAAACGGATGTATCTTCGCCAATAATTGTCAGAAGTTAGAATTTCTTTCAACATTATGAAGCCCTTTTTATATATTTTGACTCTGCATCAGAAGCTGAAAATATGTAGTCGCGAAGTCATTTCGAGAAATTGACGTTTTAAGTTTCGGTTTCCAAATTCAAACGGATGTATCTTCGCCAATAATTGGCAGAAGTTAGAATTTCTTTCAACATTATGAAGCCCTTTTTATATATTTTGATTCTGCATCAAAAGCTGAAAATATGTAGTCTCGAAGTCATTTCGCGAAATTGACGTTTAAAGTTTCTGTTTCCAAATTCAAACGGATGTATCTTCGTCAATAATTGTCAGAAGTTAGAATTTCTTTCAACATTATGAAGCCCTTTTTATATATTTTGACTCTGCATCAAAAGCTGAAAATATGTAGTCGCGAAGTCATTTCGAGAAATTGACGTTTTAGTTTCGGTTTCCAAATTCAAACGGATGCATCTTCGCCAATAATTGGCAGAAGTTAGAATTTCTTTCAACATTATGAAGCCCTTTTTATATATTTTGACTCTGCATCAAAAACTGAAAATATGTAGTCGCGAAGTCATTTCGAGAAATTGACGTTTTAAGTTTCGGTTTCCAAATTCAAACGGATGTATCTTCGCCAATAATTGTCAGCAGTTAGAATTTCTTTCAACATTATGAAGCCCTTTTTATATATTCTGATTCTGCATCAAAAGCTGAAAATATGTAGTCTTGTAGTCATTTCGAGAAATCGACGTTTAAAGTTTCTGTTTCCAAATTCAAACGGATGTATCATCGCCAATAATTGTCAGAAGTTAGAATTTCTTTCAACATTATGAAGCCCTTTTTATATATTTTGACTCTGCATCAAAAGCTGAAAATATGTAGTCTCAAAGTCATTTCGAGAAATTGACGTTTTAAGTTTCTGTTTCCAAATTCAAACGGATGTATCTTCGCCAATAATTGTCAGAAGTTAGAATTTCTTTCAACATTATGAAGCCCTTTTTATATATTTTGACTCTGCATCAAAAGCTGAAAATATGTAGTCGCGAAGTCATTTCGAGAAAATGACGTTTTAAGTTTCGGTTTCCAAATTCAAACGGATGTATCTTCGCCAATAATTGGCAGAAGTCAGAATTTCTTTCAACATTATGAAGCCCTTTTTATATATTTTGACTCTGCATCAAAAGCTGAAAATATGTAGTCTCGAAGTCATTTCGCGAAATTGACGTTTTAAGTTTCTGTTTCCAAATTCAAACGGATGTATCTTCGCCAATAATTGTCAGAAGTTAGAATTTCTTTCAATATTATGAAGCCCTTTTTATATATTTTGATTCTGTATCAAAAGCTGAAAATATGTAGTCTCGAAGTCATTTCGAGAAATTGACGTTTTAAGTTTCTGTTTCCAAATTCAAACGGATGTATCTTCGCCAATAATTGTCAGAAGTTAGAATTTCTTTCAACATTATGAAGCCCTTTTTATATATTTTGATTCTGCATCAAAAGCTGAAAATATGTAGTCTCGAAGTCATTTCGCGAAATTGACGTTTTAAGTTTCTGTTTCCAAATTCAAACGGATGTATCTTCGCCAATAATTGTCAGAAGTTAGAATTTCTTTCAACATTATGAAGCCCTTTTTATATATTTTGACTCTGCATCAAAAGCTGAAAATATGTAGTCTCAAAGTCATTTCGAGAAATTGACGTTTTAAGTTTCTGTTTCCAAATTCAAACGGATGTATCTTCGCCAATAATTGTCAGAAGTTAGAATTTCTTTCAACATTATGAAGCCCTTTTTATATATTTTGACTCTGCATCAGAAGCTGAAAATATGTAGTCTCGAAGTCATTTCGAGAAATTGACGTTTTAAGTTTCTGTTTCCAAATTCAAACGGATGTATCTTCGCCAATAATTGGCAGAAGTCAGAATTTCTTTCAACATTATGAAGCCCTTTTTATATATTTTGACTCTGCATCAAAAGCTGAAAATATGTAGTCTCGAAGTCATTTCGAGAAATTGACGGTTTAAGTTTCTGTTTCCAAATTCAAACGGATGTATCTTCGCCAATAATTGTCAGAAGTTAGAATTTCTTTCAACATTATGAAGCCCTTTTTATATATTTTGACTCTGCATCAAAAGCTGAAAATATGTAGTCGCGAAGTCATTTCGAGAAATTGACGTTTTAGTTTCGGTTTCCAAATTCAAACGGATGTATCTTCGCCAATAATTGGCAGAAGTTAGAATTTCTTTCAACATTATGAAGCCCTTTTTATATATTTTGACTCTGCATCAAAAACTGAAAATATGTAGTCGCGAAGTCATTTCGAGAAATTGACGTTTTAAGTTTCGGTTTCCAAATTCAAACGGATGTATCTTCGCCAATAATTGTCAGCAGTTAGAATTTCTTTCAACATTATGAAGCCCTTTTTATATATTCTGATTCTGCATCAAAAGCTGAAAATATGTAGTCTTGTAGTCATTTCGAGAAATCGACGTTTTAAGTTTCTGTTTCCAAATTCAAACGGATGTATCTTCGCCAATAATTGTCAGCAGTTAGAATTTCTTTCAACATTATGAAGCCCTTTTTATATATTCTGATTCTGCATCAAAAGCTGAAAATATGTAGTCTCGAAGTCATTTCGAGAAATTGACGTTTTAAGTTTCTGTTTCCAAATTCAAACGGATGTATCTTCGCCAATAATTGTCAGAAGTTAGAATTTCTTTCAACATTATGAAGCCCTTTTTATATATTTTGATTCTGCATCAAAAGCTGAAAATATGTAGTCTCGAAGTCATTTCGCGAAATTGACGTTTTAAGTTTCTGTTTCCAAATTCAAACGGATGTATCTTCGCCAATAATTGTCAGAAGTTAGAATTTCTTTCAACATTATGAAGCCCTTTTTATATATTTTGATTCTGCATCTAAAGCTGAAAATATGTAGTCTCGAAGTCATTTCGAGAAATTGACGTTTTAGTTTCGGTTTCCAAATTCAAACGGATGTATCTTCGCCAATAATTGGCAGAAGTCAGAATTTCTTTCAACATTATGAAGCCCTTTTTATATATTTTGATTCTGCATCAAAAGCTGAAAATATGTAGTCTCGAAGTCATTTCGAGAAATTGACGTTTTAAGTTTCGGTTTCCAAATTCAAACGGATGTATCTTCGCCAATAATTGTCAGCAGTTAGAATTTCTTTCAACATTATGAAGCCCTTTTTATATATTCTGATTCTGCATCAAAAGCTGAAAATATGTAGTCTTGTAGTCATTTCGAGAAATCGACGTTTAAAGTTTCTGTTTCCAAATTCAAACGGATGTATCTTCGCCAATAATTGTCAGAAGTTAGAATTTCTTTCAACATTATGAAGCCCTTTTTATATATTTTGACCCTGCATCAAAAGCTGAAAATATGTAGTCTCGAAGTCATTTCGAGAAATTGACGTTTTAAGTTTCTGTTTCCAAATTCAAACGGATGTATCTTCGCCAATAATTGTCAGAAGTTAGAATTTCTTTCAACATTATGAAGCCCTTTTTATATATTCTGATTCTGCATCAAAAGCTGAAAATATGTAGTCTCGAAGTCATTTCGAGAAATTGACGTTTTAAGTTTCTGTTTCCAAATTCAAACGGATGTATCTTCGCCAATAATTGTCAGCAGTTAGAATTTCTTTCAACATTATGAAGCCCTTTTTATATATTCTGATTCTGCATCAAAAGCTGAAAATATGTAGTCTTGAAGTCATTTCGCGAAATTGACGTTTTAAGTTTCTGTTTCCAAATTCAAACGGATGTATCTTCGCCAATAATTGTCAGAAGTTAGAATTTCTTTCAACATTATGAAGCCCTTTTTATATATTTTGATTCTGTATCAAAAGCTGAAAATATGTAGTCTCGAAGTCATTTCGAGAAATTGACGTTTTAAGTTTCTGTTTCCAAATTCAAACGGATGTATCTTCGCCAATAATTGTCAGAAGTTAGAATTTCTTTCAACATTATGAAGCCCTTTTTATATATTTTGATTCTGCATCAAAAGCTGAAAATATGTAGTCTCGAAGTCATTTCGCGAAATTGACGTTTTAAGTTTCTGTTTCCAAATTCAAACGGATGTATCTTCGCCAATAATTGTCAGAAGTTAGAATTTCTTTCAACATTATGAAGCCCTTTTTATATATTTTGACTCTGCATCAAAAGCTGAAAATATGTAGTCTCAAAGTCATTTCGAGAAATTGACGTTTTAAGTTTCTGTTTCCAAATTCAAACGGATGTATCTTCGCCAATAATTGTCAGAAGTTAGAATTTCTTTCAACATTATGAAGCCCTTTTTATATATTTTGACTCTGCATCAAAAGCTGAAAATATGTAGTCGCGAAGTCATTTCGAGAAATTGACGTTTTAAGTTTCGGTTTCCAAATTCAAACGGATGTATCTTCGCCAATAATTGGCAGAAGTCAGAATTTCTTTCAACATTATGAAGCCCTTTTTATATATTTTGACTCTGCATCAAAAGCTGAAAATATGTAGTCTTGAAGTCATTTCGCGAAATTGACGTTTTAAGTTTCTGTTTCCAAATTCAAACGGATGTATCTTCGCCAATAATTGTCAGAAGTTAGAATTTCTTTCAATATTATGAAGCCCTTTTTATATATTTTGATTCTGTATCAAAAGCTGAAAATATGTAGTCTCGAAGTCATTTCGAGAAATTGACGTTTTAAGTTTCTGTTTCCAAATTCAAACGGATGTATCTTCGCCAATAATTGTCAGAAGTTAGAATTTCTTTCAACATTATGAAGCCCTTTTTATATATTTTGATTCTGCATCAAAAGCTGAAAATATGTAGTCTCGAAGTCATTTCGCGAAATTGACGTTTTAAGTTTCTGTTTCCAAATTCAAACGGATGTATCTTCGCCAATAATTGTCAGAAGTTAGAATTTCTTTCAACATTATGAAGCCCTTTTTATATATTTTGACTCTGCATCAAAAGCTGAAAATATGTAGTCTCAAAGTCATTTCGAGAAATTGACGTTTTAAGTTTCTGTTTCCAAATTCAAACGGATGTATCTTCGCCAATAATTGTCAGAAGTTAGAATTTCTTTCGACATTATGAAGCCCTTTTTATATATTTTGACTCTGCATCAAAAGCTGAAAATATGTAGTCTCAAAGTCATTTCGAGAAATTGACGTTTTAAGTTTCTGTTTCCAAATTCAAACGGATGTATCTTCGCCAATAATTGTCAGAAGTTAGAATTTCTTTCAACATTATGAAGCCCTTTTTATATATTTTGACTCTGCATCAAAAGCTGAAAATATGTAGTCGCGAAGTCATTTCGAGAAATTGACGTTTTAAGTTTCGGTTTCCAAATTCAAACGGATGTATCTTCGCCAATAATTGGCAGAAGTCAGAATTTCTTTCAACATTATGAAGCCCTTTTTATATATTTTGACTCTGCATCAAAAGCTGAAAATATGTAGTCTTGAAGTCATTTCGCGAAATTGACGTTTTAAGTTTCTGTTTCCAAATTCAAACGGATGTATCTTCGCCAATAATTGTCAGAAGTTAGAATTTCTTTCAATATTATGAAGCCCTTTTTATATATTTTGATTCTGTATCAAAAGCTGAAAATATGTAGTCTCGAAGTCATTTCGAGAAATTGACGTTTTAAGTTTCTGTTTCCAAATTCAAACGGATGTATCTTCGCCAATAATTGTCAGAAGTTAGAATTTCTTTCAACATTATGAAGCCCTTTTTATATATTTTGATTCTGCATCAAAAGCTGAAAATATGTAGTCTCGAAGTCATTTCGCGAAATTGACGTTTTAAGTTTCTGTTTCCAAATTCAAACGGATGTATCTTCGCCAATAATTGTCAGAAGTTAGAATTTCTTTCAACATTATGAAGCCCTTTTTATATATTTTGACTCTGCATCAAAAGCTGAAAATATGTAGTCTCAAAGTCATTTCGAGAAATTGACGTTTTAAGTTTCTGTTTCCAAATTCAAACGGATGTATCTTCGCCAATAATTGTCAGAAGTTAGAATTTCTTTCGACATTATGAAGCCCTTTTTATATATTTTGACTCTGCATCAGAAGCTGAAAATATGTAGTCGCGAAGTCATTTCGAGAAATTGACGTTTTAAGTTTCGGTTTCCAAATTCAAACGGATGTATCTTCGCCAATAATTGGCAGAAGTCAGAATTTCTTTCAACATTATGAAGCCCTTTTTATATATTTTGATTCTGCATCAAAAGCTGAAAATATGTAGTCTCGAAGTCATTTCGCGAAATTGACGTTTTAAGTTTCTGTTTCCAAATTCAAACGGATGTATCTTCGCCAATAATTGTCAGAAGTTAGAATTTCTTTCAACATTATGAAGCCCTTTTTATATATTTTGACTCTGCATCAAAAGCTGAAAATATGTAGTCGCGAAGTCATTTCGAGAAATTGACGTTTTAAGTTTCTGTTTCCAAATTCAAACGGATGTATCTTCGCCAATAATTGTCAGAAGTTAGAATTTCTTTCAACATTATGAAGCCCTTTTTATATATTTTGACCCTGCATCAAAAGCTGAAAATATGTAGTCTCGAAGTCATTTCGAGAAATTGACGTTTTAAGTTTCTGTTTCCAAATTCAAACGGATGTATCTTCGCCAATAATTGGCAGAAGTCAGAATTTCTTTCAACATTATGAAGCCCTTTTTATATATTCTGATTCTGCATCAAAAGCTGAAAATATGTAGTCTTGTAGTCATTTCGAGAAATCGACGTTTTAAGTTTCTGTTTCCAAATTCAAACGGATGTATCTTCGCCAATAATTGTCAGAAGTTAGAATTTCTTTCAACATTATGAAGCCCTTTTTATATATTTTGACCCTGCATCAAAAGCTGAAAATATGTAGTCTCGAAGTCATTTCGAGAAATTGACGTTTTAAGTTTCTGTTTCCAAATTCAAACGGATGTATCTTCGCCAATAATTGTCAGAAGTTAGAATTTCTTTCAACATTATGAAGCCCTTTTTATATATTTTGATTCTGCATCAAAAGCTGAAAATATGTAGTCTCGAAGTCATTTCGAGAAATTGACGTTTTAAGTTTCTGTTTCCAAATTCAAACGGATGTACCTTCGCCAATAATTGTCAGCAGTTAGAATTTCTTTCAACATTATGAAGCCCTTTTTATATATTTTGACTCTGCATCAAAAGCTGAAAATATGTAGTCTCGAAGTCATTTCGAGAAATTGACGTTTTAAGTTTCTGTTTCCAAATTCAAACGGATGTATCTTCGCCAATAATTGTCAGAAGTTAGAATTTCTTTCAACATTATGAAGCCCTTTTTATATATTTTGACTCTGCATCAAAAGCTGAAAATATGTAGTCGCGAAGTCATTTCGAGAAATTGACGTTTTAAGTTTCGGTTTCCAAATTCAAACGGATGTATCTTTGCCAATAATTGTCAGAAGTTAGAATTTCTTTCAACATTATGAAGCCCTTTTTATATATTTTGATTCTGCATCAAAAGCTGAAAATATGTAGTCTCGAAGTCAGTTCGAGAAATTGACGTTTTAAGTTTCTGTTTCCAAATTCAAACGGATGTATCTTCGCCAATAATTGTCAGAAGTTGGAATTTCTTTCAACATTATGAAGCCCTTTTTATATATTTTGACCCTGCATCAAAAGCTGAAAATATGTAGTCTCGAAGTCATTTCGAGAAATTGTCGTTTTAAGTTTCTGTTTCCAAATTCAAACGGATGTATCTTCGCCAATAATTGGCAGAAGTCAGAATTTCTTTCAACATTATGAAGCCCTTTTTATATATTCTGATTCTGCATCAAAAGCTGAAAATATGTAGTCTTGTAGTCATTTCGAGAAATCGACGTTTAAAGTTTCTGTTTCCAAATTCAAACGGATGTATCTTCGCCAATAATTGTCAGAAGTTAGAATTTCTTTCAACATTATGAAGCCCTTTTTATATATTTTGACCCTGCATCAAAAGCTGAAAATATGTAGTCTCGAAGTCATTTCGAGAAATTGACGTTTTAAGTTTCTGTTTCCAAATTCAAACGGATGTATCTTCGCCAATAATTGTCAGAAGTTAGAATTTCTTTCAACATTATGAAGCCCTTTTTATATATTTTGATTCTGCATCAAAAGCTGAAAATATGTAGTCTTGAAGTCATTTCGCGAAATTGACGTTTTAAGTTTCTGTTTCCAAATTCAAACGGATGTATCTTCGCCAATAATTGTCAGAAGTTAGAATTTCTTTCAACATTATGAAGCCCTTTTTATATATTTTGATTCTGCATCAAAAGCTGGAAATGTGTAGTTTCGAAGTCATTTCGAGATATTGGCGGCTTAAGTTTCATTTCCCAAATTCAAACGGATGTATCTTCGCCAATAATTGTCAGAAGTCAGAATTTCTTTCAACATTATGAAGCCCTTTTTATATATTTTGACTCTGCATCAAAAGCTGAAAATATGTAGTCGCGAAGTCATTTCGAGAAATTGACGTTTTAAGTTTCGGTTTCCAAATTCAACCGGATGTATCTTCGCCAATAATTGTCAGAAGTTAGAATTTCTTTCAACATTATGAAGCCCTTTTTATATATTTTGACTCTGCATCAAAAGCTGAAAATATGTAGTCTCAAAGTCATTTCGAGAAATTGACGTTTTAAGTTTCTGTTTCCAAATTCAAACGGATGTATCTTCGCCAATAATTGTCAGAAGTTAGAATTTCTTTCGACATTATGAAGCCCTTTTTATATATTTTGACTCTGCATCAGAAGCTGAAAATATGTAGTCGCGAAGTCATTTCGAGAAATTGACGTTTTAAGTTTCGGTTTCCAAATTCAAACGGATGTATCTTCGCCAATAATTGGCAGAAGTCAGAATTTCTTTCAACATTATGAAGCCCTTTTTATATATTTTGACTCTGCATCAAAAGCTGAAAATATGTAGTCTCAAAGTCATTTCGAGAAATTGACGTTTTAAGTTTCTGTTTCCAAATTCAAACGGATGTATCTTCGCCAATAATTGTCAGAAGTTAGAATTTCTTTCGACATTATGAAGCCCTTTTTATATATTTTGACTCTGCATCAAAAGCTGAAAATATGTAGTCGCGAAGTCATTTCGAGAAATTGACGTTTTAAGTTTCGGTTTCCAAATTCAAACGGATGTATCTTCGCCAATAATTGGCAGAAGTCAGAATTTCTTTCAACATTATGAAGCCCTTTTTATATATTTTGATTCTGCATCAAAAGCTGAAAATATGTAGTCTCGAAGTCATTTCGCGAAATTGACGTTTTAAGTTTCTGTTTCCAAATTCAAACGGATGTATCTTCGCCAATAATTGTCAGAAGTTAGAATTTCTTTCAACATTATGAAGCCCTTTTTATATATTTTGACTCTGCATCAAAAGCTGAAAATATGTAGTCGCGAAGTCATTTCGAGAAATTGACGTTTTAAGTTTCTGTTTCCAAATTCAAACGGATGTATCTTCGCCAATAATTGTCAGAAGTTAGAATTTCTTTCAACATTATGAAGCCCTTTTTATATATTTTGACCCTGCATCAAAAGCTGAAAATATGTAGTCTCGAAGTCATTTCGAGAAATTGACGTTTTAAGTTTCTGTTTCCAAATTCAAACGGATGTATCTTCGCCAATAATTGGCAGAAGTCAGAATTTCTTTCAACATTATGAAGCCCTTTTTATATATTCTGATTCTGCATCAAAAGCTGAAAATATGTAGTCTTGTAGTCATTTCGAGAAATCGACGTTTTAAGTTTCTGTTTCCAAATTCAAACGGATGTATCTTCGCCAATAATTGTCAGAAGTTAGAATTTCTTTCAACATTATGAAGCCCTTTTTATATATTTTGACCCTGCATCAAAAGCTGAAAATATGTAGTCTCGAAGTCATTTCGAGAAATTGACGTTTTAAGTTTCTGTTTCCAAATTCAAACGGATGTATCTTCGCCAATAATTGTCAGAAGTTAGAATTTCTTTCAACATTATGAAGCCTTTCTATATATTTTGATTCTGCATCAAAAGCTGAAAATATGTAGTCTTGAAGTCATTTCGCGAAATTGACGTTTTAAGTTTCTGTTTCCAAATTCAAACGGATGTATCTTCGCCAATAATTGTCAGAAGTTAGAATTTCTTTCAACATTATGAAGCCTTTTTATATATTTTGATTCTGCATCAAAAGCTGGAAATGTGTAGTTTCGAAGTCATTTCGAGATATTGGCGGCTTAAGTTTCATTTCCCAAATTCAAACGGATGTATCTTCGCCAATAATTGTCAGAAGTCAGAATTTCTTTCAACATTATGAAGCCCTTTTTATATATTTTGACTCTGCATCAAAAGCTGAAAATATGTAGTCGCGAAGTCATTTCGAGAAATTGACGTTTTAAGTTTCGGTTTCCAAATTCAACCGGATGTATCTTCGCCAATAATTGTCAGCATTTAGAATTTCTTTCAACATTATGAAGCCCTTTTTATATATTTTGATTCTGCATCAAAAGCTGAAAATATGTAGACTCGAAGTCATTTCGAGAAATTGACGTTTTAAGTTTCTGTTTCCAAATTCAAACGGATGTATCTTCGCCAATAATTGTCAGAAGTTAGAATTTCTTTCAACATTATGAAGCCCTTTTTATATATTTTGATTCTGCATCAAAAGCTGAAAATATGTAGTCTCGAAGTCATTTCGAGAAATCGACGTTTTAAGTCTCTGTTTCCAAATTCAATCGAATGTATCTTCGCCAATAATTGTCAGAAGTTAGAATTTCTTTCAACATTATGAAGCCCTTTTTATATATTTTGACTCTGCATCAAAAGCTGAAAATATGTAGTCTCGAAGTCATTTCGAGAAATTGACGTTTTAAGTTTCTGTTTCCAAATTCAAACGGATGTACCTTCGCCAATAATTGTCAGAAGTTAGAATTTCTTTCAACATTATGAAGCCTTTTTATATATTTTGACTATGCATCAAAAGCTGAAAATATGTAGTCTCGAAGTCATTTCGAGAAATTGACGTTTTAAGTTTCTGTTTCCAAATTCAAACGGATGTATCTTCGCCAATAATTGTCAGAAGTTAGAATTTCTTTCAACATTATGAAGCCCTTTTTATATATTTTGACTCTGCATCAAAAGCTGAAAATATGTAGTCGCGAAGTCATTTCGAGAAATTGACGTTTTAAGTTTCGGTTTCCAAATTCAAACGGATGTATCTTCGCCAATAATTGTCAGAAGTTAGAATTTCTTTCAACATTATGAAGCCTTTTTATATATTTTGATTCTGCATCAAAAGCTGAAAATATGTAGTCTCGAAGTCAGTTCGAGAAATTGACGTTTTAAGTTTCTGTTTCCAAATTCAAACGGATGTATCTTCGCCAATAATTGTCAGAAGTTAGAATTTCTTTCAACATTGTGAAGCCCTTTTTATATATTTTGATTCTGCATCAAAAGCTGAAAATATGTAGTCTCGAAGTCATTTCGAGAAATCGACGTTTTAAGTCTCTGTTTCCAAATTCAAACGAATGTATCTTCGCCAATAATTGTCAGAAGTTAGAATTTCTTTCAACATTATGAAGCCCTTTTTATATATTTTGATTCTGCATCAAAAGCTGAAAATATGTAGTCTCGAAGTCATTTCGAGAAATTGACGTTTTAAGTTTCTATTTCCAAATTCAAACGAATGTATCTTCGCCAATAATTGTCAGAAGTTAGAATTTCTTTCAACATTATGAAGCGCTTTTTATATATTTTGATTCTGCATCAAAAGCTGAAAATATGTAGTCTCGAAGTCATTTCGAGAAATTGACGTTTTAAGTTTCTGTTTCCAAATTCAAACGGATGTATCTTCGCCAATAATTGTCAGAAGTTAGAATTTCTTTCAACATTATGAAGCCTTTTTATATATTTTGACTATACATCAAAAGCTGAAAATATGTAGTCTCGAAGTCATTTCGAGAAATTGACGTTTTAAGTTTCTGTTTCCAAATTCAGACGGATGTATCTTCGCCAATAATTGTCAGAAGTTTGAATTTCTTTCAACATTATGAAGCCCCTTTTATATATTTTGACTCTGCATCAAAAGCTGAAAATATGTAGTCTCGAAGTCATTTCGAGAAATTGACGTTTTAAGTTTCTGTTTCCAAATGTAAATGGATGTATCTTTGCCAATAATTGTCAGAAGTTAGAATTTCTTTCAACATTATGAAGCCCTTTTTATATATTTTGATTCTGCATCAAAAGCTGAAAATATGTAGTCTCGAAGTCATTTCGCGAAATTGACGTTTTAAGTTTCTGTTTCCAAATTCAAACGGATGGATCTTCGCCAATAATTGGCAGAAGTCAGAATTTCTTTCAACATTATGAAGCCCTTTTTATATATTCTGATTCTGCATCAAAAGCTGAAAATATGTAGTCTTGTAGTCATTTCGAGAAATCGACGTTTTAAGTTTCTGTTTCCAAATTCAAACGGATGTATCTTCGCCAATAATTGTCAGAAGTTAGAATTTCTTTCAACATTATGAAGCCCTTTTTATATATTTTGACCCTGCATCAAAAGCTGAAAATATGTAGTCTCGAAGTCATTTCGAGAAATTGACGTTTTAAGTTTCTGTTTCCAAATTCAAACGGATGTATCTTCGCCAATAATTGTCAGAAGTTAGAATTTCTTTCAACATTATGAAGCCTTTCTATATATTTTGATTCTGCATCAAAAGCTGAAAATATGTAGTCTTGAAGTCATTTCGCGAAATTGACGTTTTAAGTTTCTGTTTCCAAATTCAAACGGATGTATCTTCGCCAATAATTGTCAGAAGTTAGAATTTCTTTCAACATTATGAAGCCTTTTTATATATTTTGATTCTGCATCAAAAGCTGGAAATGTGTAGTTTCGAAGTCATTTCGAGATATTGGCGGCTTAAGTTTCATTTCCCAAATTCAAACGGATGTATCTTCGCCAATAATTGTCAGAAGTCAGAATTTCTTTCAACATTATGAAGCCCTTTTTATATATTTTGACTCTGCATCAAAAGCTGAAAATATGTAGTCGCGAAGTCATTTCGAGAAATTGACGTTTTAAGTTTCGGTTTCCAAATTCAACCGGATGTATCTTCGCCAATAATTGTCAGCATTTAGAATTTCTTTCAACATTATGAAGCCCTTTTTATATATTTTGATTCTGCATCAAAAGCTGAAAATATGTAGACTCGAAGTCATTTCGAGAAATTGACGTTTTAAGTTTCTGTTTCCAAATTCAAACGGATGTATCTTCGCCAATAATTGTCAGAAGTTAGAATTTCTTTCAACATTATGAAGCCCTTTTTATATATTTTGATTCTGCATCAAAAGCTGAAAATATGTAGTCTCGAAGTCATTTCGAGAAATCGACGTTTTAAGTCTCTGTTTCCAAATTCAATCGAATGTATCTTCGCCAATAATTGTCAGAAGTTAGAATTTCTTTCAACATTATGAAGCCCTTTTTATATATTTTGATTCTGCATCAAAAGCTGAAAATATGTAGTCTTGAAGTCATTTCGAGAAATTGACGTTTTAAGTTTCTATTTCCAAATTCAAACGGATGTACCTTCGCCAATAATTGTCAGAAGTTAGAATTCCATTCAACATTATGAAGCCTTTTTATATATTTTGACTATGCATCAAAAGCTGAAAATATGTAGTCTCGAAGTCATTTCGAGAAATTGACGTTTTAAGTTTCTGTTTCCAAATTCAAACGGATGTATCTTCGCCAATAATTGTCAGAAGTTAGAATTTCTTTCAACATTATGAAGCCCTTTTTATATATTTTGACTCTGCATCAAAAGCTGAAAATATGTAGTCGCGAAGTCATTTCGAGAAATTGACGTTTTAAGTTTCGGTTTCCAAATTCAAACGGATGTATCTTCGCCAATAATTGTCAGAAGTTAGAATTTCTTTCAACATTATGAAGCCTTTTTATATATTTTGATTCTGCATCAAAAGCTGAAAATATGTAGTCTCGAAGTCAGTTCGAGAAATTGACGTTTTAAGTTTCTGTTTCCAAATTCAAACGGATGTATCTTCGCCAATAATTGTCAGAAGTTAGAATTTCTTTCAACATTGTGAAGCCCTTTTTATATATTTTGATTCTGCATCAAAAGCTGAAAATATGTAGTCTCGAAGTCATTTCGAGAAATCGACGTTTTAAGTCTCTGTTTCCAAATTCAAACGAATGTATCTTCGCCAATAATTGTCAGAAGTTAGAATTTCTTTCAACATTATGAAGCCCTTTTTATATATTTTGATTCTGCATCAAAAGCTGAAAATATGTAGTCTCGAAGTCATTTCGAGAAATCGACGTTTTAAGTTTCTATTTCCAAATTCAAACGAATGTATCTTCGCCAATAATTGTCAGAAGTTAGAATTTCTTTCAACATTATGAAGCGCTTTTTATATATTTTGATTCTGCATCAAAAGCTGAAAATATGTAGTCTCGAAGTCATTTCGAGAAATTGACGTTTTAAGTTTCTGTTTCCAAATTCAAACGGATGTATCTTCGCCAATAATTGTCAGAAGTTAGAATTTCTTTCAACATTATGAAGCCTTTTTATATATTTTGACTATACATCAAAAGCTGAAAATATGTAGTCTCGAAGTCATTTCGAGAAATTGACGTTTTAAGTTTCTGTTTCCAAATTCAGACGGATGTATCTTCGCCAATAATTGTCAGAAGTTTGAATTTCTTTCAACATTATGAAGCCCCTTTTATATATTTTGACTCTGCATCAAAAGCTGAAAATATGTAGTCTCGAAGTCATTTCGAGAAATTGACGTTTTAAGTTTCTGTTTCCAAATGTAAATGGATGTATCTTTGCCAATAATTGTCAGAAGTTAGAATTTCTTTCAACATTATGAAGCCCTTTTTATATATTTTGATTCTGCATCAAAAGCTGAAAATATGTAGTCTCGAAGTCATTTCGCGAAATTGACGTTTTAAGTTTCTGTTTCCAAATTCAAACGGATGGATCTTCGCCAATAATTGTCAGAAGTTAGAATTTCTTTCAACATTATGAAGCCCTTTTTAAATATTTTGACTCTGCATCAAAAGCTGAAAATATGTAGTCTCAAAGTCATTTCGAGAAATTGACGTTTTAAGTTTCTGTTTCCAAATTCAAACGGATAAATCTTCGCCAATAATTGTCAGAAGTTAGAATTTCTTTCAACATTATGAAGCCCTTTTTATATATTTTGACTCTGCATCAAAAGCTGAAAATATGTAGTCTCGAAGTCATTTCGAGAAATTGACGTTTTAAGTTTCTGTTTCCAAATTCAAACGGATGTATCTTCGCCAATAATTGTCAGAAGTTAGAATTTCTTTCAACATTATGAAGCCCTTTTTATATATTTTGATTCTGCATCAAAAGCTGAAAATATGTAGTCTCGAAGTCATTTCGAGAAATTGACGTTTTAAGTTTCTGTTTCCAAATTCAAATGGATGTATCTTCGCCAATAATTGTCAGAAGTTAGAATTTCTTTCAACATTATGAAGCCCTTTTTATATATTTTGATTCTGCATCAAAAGCTGAAAATATGTAGTCTCGAAGTCATTTCGCGAAATTGACGTTTTAAGTTTCTGTTTCCAAATTCAAACGGATGTATCTTCGCCAATAATTGGCAGAAGTCAGAATTTCTTTCAACATTATGAAGCGCTTTTTATATATTTTGATTCTGCATCAAAAGCTGAAAATATGTAGTCTCGAAGTCATTTCGAGAAATTGACGTTTTAAGTTTCTGTTTCCAAATTCAAACGGATGTATCTTCGCCAATAATTGTCAGAAGTCAGAATTTCTTTCAACATTATGAAGCTCTTTTTATATATTTTGATTCTGCATCAAAAGCTGAAAATATGTAGTCTCGAAGTCATTTCGAGAAATCGACGTTTTAAGTCTCTGTTTCCAAATTCAAACGGATGTATCTTCGCCAATAATTGTCAGAAGTTAGAATTTCTTTCAACATTATGAAGCCCATTTTATATATTTTGACTCTGCATCAAAAGCTGAAAATATGTAGTCTCGAAGTCATTTCGAGAAATCGACGTTTTAAGTTTCTGTTTCCAAATTCAAACGGATGTATCTTCGCCAATAATTGGCAGAAGTTAGAATTTCTTTCAACATTATGAAGCCCTTTTTATATATTTTGACTCTGCATCAAAAGCTGAAAATATGTAGTCTCGAAGTCATTTCGAGAAATTGACGTTTTAAGTTTCGGTTTCCAAATTCAAACGGATGTATCTTCGCCAATAATTGTCAGAAGTTCGAATTTCTTTCAACATTATCAAGCGCTTTTTATATATTTTGATTCTGCATCAAAAGCTGAAAATATGTAGTCTTGAAGTCATTTCGAGAAATTGACGTTTTAAGTTTCTCTTTCCAAATTCAAACGGATGTATCTTCGCCAATAATTGTCAGAAAGTTAGAATTTCTTTCAACATTATGAAGCCCTTTTTATATATTTTGATTCTGCATCAAAAGCTGAAAATATGTAGTCTCGAAGTCATTTCGAGAAATTGGCGGTTTAAGTTTCTGTTTCCAAATTCAAACGGATGTATCTTCGCCAATAATTGTCAGAAGTTAGAATTTCTTTCAACATTATGAAGCCTTTTTATATATTTTGATTCTGCATCAAAAGCTGAAAATATGTAGTCTCGAAGTCATTTCGAGAAATTGACGTTTTAAGTTTCTGTTTTCAAATTCAAACGGATGTATCTTCGCCAATAATTGTCAGAAGTTTGAATTTCTTTCAACATTATGAAGCCCTTTTTATATATTTTGACCCTGCATCAAAAGCTGAAAATATGTAGTCTCGAAGTCATTTCGAGAAATTGACGTTTTAAGTTTCTGTTTCCAAATGTAAATGGATGAAGTTAGAATTTCAGAAGTTAGAATTTCTTTCAACATTATGAAGCCCTTTTTATATATTTTGATTCTGCATCAAAAGCTGAAAATATGTAGTCTCGAAGTCATTTCGCGAAATTGACGTTTTAAGTTTCTGTTTCCAAATTCAAACGGATGGATCTTCGCCAATAATTGTCAGAAGTTAGAATTTCTTTCAACATTATGAAGCCCTTTTTAAATATTTTGACTCTGCATCAAAAGCTGAAAATATGTAGTCTCAAAGTCATTTCGAGAAATTGACGTTTTAAGTTTCTGTTTCCAAATTCAAACGGATAAATCTTCGCCAATAATTGTCAGAAGTTAGAATTTCTTTCAACATTATGAAGCCCTTTTTATATATTTTGATTCTGCATCAAAAGCTGAAAATATGTAGTCTCAAAGTCATTTCGAGAAATCGACGTTTTAAGTTTCTGTTTCCAAATTCAAATGGATGTATCTTCGCCAATAATTGTCAGAAGTTAGAATTTCTTTCAACATTATGAAGCCCTTTTTATATATTTTGATTCTGCATCAAAAGCTGAAAATATGTAGTCTTGAAGTCATTTCGAGAAATTGACGTTTTAAGTTTCTGTTTCCAAATTCAAATGGATGTATCTTCGCCAATAATTGTCAGAAGTTAGAATTTCTTTCAACATTATGAAGCCCTTTTTATATATTTTGATTCTGCATCAAAAGCTGAAAATATGTAGTCTCGAAGTCATTTCGCGAAATTGACGTTTTAAGTTTCTGTTTCCAAATTCAAACGGATGTATCTTCGCCAATAATTGGCAGAAGTCAGAATTTCTTTCAACATTATGAAGCCCTTTTTATATATTTTGATTCTGCATCAAAAGCTGAAAATATGTAGTCTCGAAGTCATTTCGAGAAATTGACGTTTTAAGTTTCTGTTTCCAAATTCAAACGGATGTATCTTCGTCAATAATTGTCAGAAGTCAGAATTTCTTTCAACATTATGAAGCCCTTTTTATATATTTTGATTCTGCATCAAAAGCTGAAAATATGTAGTCTCGAAGTCATTTCGAGAAATCGACGTTTTAAGTCTCTGTTTCCAAATTCAAACGGATGTATCTTCGCCAATAATTGTCAGAAGTTAGAATTTCTTTCAACATTATGAAGCCCATTTTATATATTTTGACTGTGCATCAAAAGCTGAAAATATGTAGTCTCGAAGTCATTTCGAGAAATCGACGTTTTAAGTTTCTGTTTCCAAATTCAAACGGATGTATCTTCGCCAATAATTGGCAGAAGTTAGAATTTCTTTCAACATTATGAAGCCCTTTTTATATATTTTGACTCTGCATCAAAAGCTGAAAATATGTAGTCGCGAAGTCATTTCGAGAAATTGACGTTTTAAGTTTCGGTTTCCAAATTCAAACGGATGTATCTTCGCCAATAATTGTCAGAAGTTCGAATTTCTTTCAACATTATCAAGCGCTTTTTATATATTTTGATTCTGCATCAAAAGCTGAAAATATGTAGTCTCGAAGTCATTTCGAGAAATTGACGTTTTAAGTTTCTCTTTTCAAATTCAAACGGATGTATCTTCGTCAATAATTGTCAGAAGTTAGAATTTCTTTCAACATTATGAAGCCCTTTTTATATATTTTGATTCTGCATCAAAAGCTGAAAATATGTAGTCTCGAAGTCATTTCGAGAAATCGACGTTTTAAGTCTCTGTTTCCAAATTCAAACGGATGTATCTTCGCCAATAATTGTCAGAAGTTAGAATTTCTTTCAACATTATGAAGCCCATTTTATATATTTTGACTGTGCATCAAAAGCTGAAAATATGTAGTCTCGAAGTCATTTCGAGATATTGGCGGTTTAAGTTTCTTTTCCCAAATTCAAACGGATGTATCTTCGCCAATAATTGTCAGAAGTTAGAATTTCTTTCAACATTATGAAGCCCTTTTTATACACGTTGACTCTGCATCAAAAGCTGAAAATATGTAGTCTTGAAGTCATTTCGAGAAATTGACGTTTTAAGTCTCTGTTTCTAAATTCAAACGGATGTATCTTCGCCAATAATTGTCAGAAGTTAGAATTTCTTTCAACATTATGAAGCCCTTTTTATATATTTTGATTCTGCATCAAAAGCTGAAAATATGTAGTCTCGAAGTCATTTCGAGAAATTGACGTTTTAAGTTTCTGTTTCCAAATTCAAATGGATGTATCTTCGCCAATAATTGTCAGAAGTTAGAATTTCTTTCAACATTATGAAGCCCTTTTTATATATTTTGACTGTGCTTCAAAAGCTGAAAATATGTAGTTTCGAAGTCATTTCGAGAAATTGACGTTTTAAGTTTCGGTTTCCAAATTCAACCGGATGTAACTTCGCCAATAATTGTCAGAAGTTAGAATTTCTTTCAACATTATGAAGCCCTTTTTATATATTTTGACTCTGCTTCAAAAGCTGAAAATATGTAGTCTCGAAGTCTTTTCGAGAGATTGACGTTTTAAGTTTCTGTTTCCAAATTCAAACGGATGTATCTTCGCCAATAATTGTCAGAAGTTAGAATTTCTTTCAACATTATGAAGCCCTTTTTATATATTTTGACTCTGCATCAAAAGCTGAAAATATGTAGTCTCAAAGTCATTTCGAGAAATTGACGTTTTAAGTTTCTGTTTCCAAATTCAAACGGATGTATCTTCGCCAATAATTGTCAAAAGTTAGAATTTCTTTCAACATT
>NW_025063471.1:0-14908 GCF_018153295.1 Drosophila grimshawi
CAACAACGCCAATAACGCAAATACTAACAGTTCCAAGAGCGACAACAATTACATCAACAAGAACACCGTCAACAACGAAAACAATGTCCACAAAAACATTAAAAACACCAACAATGCCAACAACAACACTAACAAAAACACCAAAAATAACACCAATATCAACGTCAACAATTTCAACTGCAACAACGCCAAAAAAAAAGGAAAATTGCGATAGTTGAAGATGAAATTGACTTGGATGCAGTGCCGCCTACTTCTGCTGGAGCTCGTGCAGCGCCACAAGCGCTCGAGGATCTGCTGTCAGATTCTGACGCAGATGTCGAGTCGGTCGACATGGAAGAGATGGCCAGACTTGGGCACGCGGTGCGTGGTGTCCAAACCATCACAAGTCGCGTTACTAAAAAGGAGCTGAATCTGTGTTATTTGGAGTTGGAGCCGGCTGCAAATAACAAAGAGGTTTACAATCTTCGCTCCATCTCTCAGGTGCGCATTTCAGTAGAATGCCCTGACCGCCATATGGACATCCCCCAGTGCCACCGTTGCCAGGAATTTGGCCATACGATGAAATACTGCCAAAAGCAGCATCGCTGCGTGAAGTGTGGCTCAGCACATGCAAGTCAGGTGTGCGAAAAACCGTTGGACGCTGACCCTAAATGTGCTAACTGCGGTGGTAACCATCCAGCAAGTTGGAAGGGATGCCTAGCATATCAGCGCGTTGCCAAGGAGCGGAATCTTGTGGCTCAGTCACGAAGGCCGGCTGAAGACCTAAAAAAATCGAGGCAAAGAAGCCCGTCACCCAGACTTCAAACGGCTCCTCAGGCTCTGCAGCAACTTGGGCAACAGCAACAGCGTCACCGTCAGCAGCAGGATCATACTCAACAACAACCTCAACAGCAACACTGCCAGCAGCCTCAGCAGCAGCAACAACTTTCATCGGTTCAGCAAGTTATACCGCAGGTTCCTGAGCAACAGCATAAAAAGAAGATTCAACGTCACAAAACTCGCCAGATGCTTAGGCTTCGCGAGCACATACAGAAACAACATAAGCACTCACAGCAACACCAGCAGCAGCTTCGCCAGCAGCAGCAACGCCATCAGCAACAGATCACACAACAAGAACGGCAACAACCACGTCAGCATAACCAACACCAGCATCATCAGCAGCCCCCGCAGCAACAATTTCAGCTAGTGCAGCAGCCTCATCTGTACCATGAGCACTCCCAGCTCCTTTTTGACAGTCTTATGTCAAAATTCGACAAGTTGAGTGAGACACTAAAGGCCATGATGAGCCTCTTGCACGCTGCACTTGCAAACAGATGAGCCAAATTGGGTTGCGCATTGGCGTGTGGAACGCCAATGGCCTTGCGAATAACGCCAATGAGTTGGAGTTATTTATTCAACGCCATCAAATAGATGTAATGTTGGTCTATTGGACTCACTACTATACGTACGATATTCACCTTGCCAATCATCCTTCGGATCGCATGCGTGGCGGAGCAGTAGTGATCATAAAATCTTCACTGCGACATCATGCGCTGACTTCATTAAGTTGGCCATGCGCACAATGTGCTGTAGTTAATGTCTCTAGTGATCAAGGCGGAGTAGTCTTGGCGGCTGTCTATTGTCCACCACGTTTTGTGTGGGAAATAGAAGACTTTAAGTGTCTCTTCGAAGAGCTTGGCCCCAAGTTCCTGATTGCTGGAGACTGGAATGCTCAACACCATCTCTGGGGTGCAGCGTTGGACACTCGCCGTGAGATTTCGCTTGCGGATTGCGTGAGAGACTCCAACCTCCAAGTACTTGCCACGGGAGGTGCAACACACTACTCGTACGGCAACCATAGGCCAACAGCAATTGACTTTGCTGTGTACGCTGGGATCCGGTATGACTGTCTTGGTATATCCGAGCGAATTGAGCTAAACTCCGATCACATCCCCTTGATCGTTGAGTACAGAGTGGCTGCAGCTCTGAATGCTGCCCAAGACACGCCTTCTGCCACGCAAGGCAAACATCACCCGATTCCGGCAGAGGTTGGAGCAGTTTGTAAATTTGAAAATGGAGCTGAGTTCACCGGCTGATATTGACGACGCAGCGGAGTTATTCCTGCGTAATATTAACGTGGCAGCGGAATACTCCATGCTTGGCCAACTACCTTCGCCTCCCAGTCCAGCCCAGCCTCTTTTAAAACCAGAGATTTTGGATCTGGTAAGACACAAGAGAGCACTGCGTCGTCAATATATGCGCTCACGCAATCCTTTGGATCTAAGGGACTTTAGGCGGGCTGCGTACGAGCTGCGAAAGCTGCTGTTTGTCACTAAGAGCAAATATTTCCAAGATATGCTCCGCTATGCCGATCCCAATAAGAATTATGGATTCAATTTGTGGAAGGCAACGCGTTGTGTCAAGCGGCAGCCACTTAGACGGATCCCCATTAAGCGACCGGACAACACTTGGTGTCGATCGGATGCCGAGATTGTATCGGTGTTTGCGGATGAGCTAGAAGGTCGCTTCACGCCTTTTGCACTTGCATCGCCCAGCCAGGTACAGGATACTGAAACATTTTTAAAGGCAGATCTCGATCCTGTACAACCGATCACACCTATCGCCCCTGGTGAGGTCCGCTTACAGATTCGCAGGCTTAAGTCCACTAAGGCCCCTGGCTATGATGGCATTGACGGCAGAGTTGCTAAGGCCCTCCCAGAGAAGGGAGTGATGTTCTTGGTGCTACTTTTTAACTCCGTGGTTCGCATCCACCACTTTGCCACGCAGGGTAGTTTCCTTGGACCTGCCTTGTATACTTTGTACACCGCGGACTTGC
Source organism: Drosophila grimshawi (assembly GCF_018153295.1). NCBI lineage: Eukaryota > Metazoa > Arthropoda > Insecta > Diptera > Drosophilidae > Drosophila > Drosophila grimshawi. The sequence continues at coordinate 2,816 of NW_025063471.1, forward strand.
CGATACCAGTGTTCCTTGCTAACTCCACCACTGCTTGGAGAACAACTGCGGTTACGCAGAGGTTCTTGGATGGTTTTAGTACTTGGGCCAACCGGTGGAACATCTGCGTCAATGGGAGCAAGTTTCAGCACTGCACATTCGCGCTCAGCGTGTAGATCCAAAAAAAAAAAAACGAAACTCAACTGGTTGCTGAAGCCATCTAGCAAATTCAGCTTGAACAACAAGCTGCTGGTCTACAGGAGCATCACCCTACCCACATTGACATACGGGATTCCATTTTGGGGCACAGCTGCCAAGTTCAAGTCTTGCAGAACAAGGTACTCAGAGACATCTCCGGTGCTCCACCATATGTGAGTAACAAGACGCTGCACAACGACTTCGGATTGCTGACAGTCAGACAACAAATTAACAGGCATACGAGTCGGTATAATGACCGTTTACACAACCATGTCAACCCTTTGGCCTGCTCACTTGGGTCGAATATAACACGCAGGAGGTTGAAGCGCCTCCACACCAGCGACCTGTGGACTGTAGGGCGTTAAATAAATGTGCCACAAATGTAATTTTTGATGTTATTTATTAACTGCTAAAACCTGTCCCATGTTTATGTTTTAGATTGTAATTCACTGTTATTATTCATTCTGTTACAAATCAATGTTTATAGCCTTTGAATAGGTTGATTAATGTTTAAAATATAAATGCTACATAAAAAAATAAAAAAAAAACTTATTTAGTTAAGCATTAATTATTTTTCTTTATTTTTCCTCTCCGATATCGCTTAATTTTATTCAAATTACTCACAGGATACCGTACGCAGATACTATCAATATTGGGGATATAGATCGAGACAAGGTTTCAAGACACAAAATAAATTAACCTTGAGATAATTCAATTGGGAGAGGTAGCTTTGGCTCTGTTTATAGAGCTAAATGGGGTAATTTAGTTATTGCGTTAAAAAAAATAAAGCTAACGCCAAAAAGCGATGTCCTTACAAAATTTAATCATGAGGTCAAGATGCTTTCACTTGTTGACCACGAAAATATTGTGAAATTATATGGCACCACCAATGATTTGGAGTCTGTTTATATACTCATGGAATATGCAGACTGTGGATCTCTCTACGGATACTTACACGACGATGAACAGCGTAGTTACAAAATGTCAAATGCTATTCACTGGATGACTCAGACTGTGAAGCTTCGTTCGTACATTGTAAATGAAAACATATAATTAAGTTTTCATTCTCATTTATAGGCTATAACTTACATGCATAGCAAGAAACCACCCCTTATTCATCGAGATTTGGAAACCTCAAATTTGCTACTAAACAAAGATTTCGAACATGTGATGATTGGCGATTTTGGTACTGTCAGAGAATTGGCAATAACAAATACGAGCGAAATTGGAACTCCTTCTTATATAGCACTCGAGGTTTGTGTTATAAGCAACAAATTTGCATAAAGTTAAAATATTCGTAAATTGAATGGATCACTCGCAGGTTCTCAAAGGAAAAGAATACACGGAAAAGTGCTTATAAAGAAATGTGAACTTATAAAGAAATGTGATCAATTGCTAGAATTGATTAAAAAATGTTGGCATCAAACGCCGGACTCGCGACCCACTGCTAATTCTATTGATTTCAGTAAAATTCCATGTTTTGATGAATATATTATAAAACCAACGCCAAAACAATCACAATAATAGTAAAACGTAAATGTTACATTATTTAATAAAAATAACTAAGTATATATAAAATAAAAAATAATTTAAAAAATAAAAGAATACGGACGTCTATGAGTGAAACCTTTTCAACTTGGAATATAAGTATATAATGGGGGGCTGGGAAATCGATAAAATCGATAATTGCAAATCTCCCACAAATTGAAAGGTGGAGTGACCAAAGTCTGAAACGTAGACTGCCTTCCTTCGTCAATGTTCTTCAAAGAATGACATAAATTTACATACCCCAAAAATCGCAACTAAAATACTGAAAAAGTCGAGGCACAATCAACTCTCACTCCATCCACGCCCCTATGTGCTAAGCGATGCGTGCATGTAGCATTGACACACACATGCAAACGTTTTCCCAACTATTGAACCATTGCCATATCGTATTGACACTGCGACGGCGGCACACAGCTTGAGGCAGCTTCAGCCAGCTCAAGCCTGCTGCCAGCTCAAGCCTGCTGCCAGCTCAAGCCTGCTGCCAGCTCAAGCCTGCTGCCAGCTCAAGCCTGCTGCCAGCTCAAGCCTGCTGCCAGCTCAAGCCTGCTGCCAGCTCAAGCCTGCTGCCAGCTCAAGCCTGCTGCCAGCTGAACTGTCGGAACTGAGACACTCGCTAACTAGCACGCAAATCCCCTTAAATTTCTGATGCTCCAGCAATCGCAAGTCTTAGCCAACCATTTCTCTTATACCATACTGTGCGTCTGAAGACCTTTCTCGCTTCCCTCCTCCTATTTGAGCCAAGTGGTCTGCAATGGCTGCACTGCGTCATATTGGAGATCAAATCTCTGGTCTTAAAGAAGTCCCCTGGTAGGGATAACATTAATAATTAACCATGTTATTAAGGTACTGCCAAATAAGGTGATGTTATATCTTGTGTTGCTGTTCAATTCCATACTGAGGTTTAAGCTGGGATGACGATGATATTGAAGCTTAGTAAATCAACTGAGAGTGTCTCCTCATATCGCCCCATAAGCCTTTTGTCTGACTTTTCGAAACTGTTTGAAAGAGTGCTTATGCGAAGGCATTCTGAGTGTGAAGATTTTGCCAATGCCGTACCCAGTCACCAGTTCGGATTCAGCAAGGAACATAAGCTGCGGAACAGCAGCTTGCCCGTGTAACACAGTTCATTGACATCAGCCAAACATTTGACAGTGTGTGGCATGAGGGGCTCCTGCCGCCAGCTCTGTATAGAGTTCTGCAAAGCTATTTGAGTGATCGTAGATTAGTCGTCAACACTGGTGGTGTGAGGTCTAGGCCAGGCATAATCTGTGCTGGGGTACCACAGGGCAGCGTGCTGGGTCCTATCCTTTACACCATCTCCTCGTCGGATATGCCGATCCCATCGCTGATCAGAAGTGAGCATCTGTCTGCCTTCCCAAGTGATAACACTATGCTATTGTCGACGTATGTATGTTGATGACACCATTGTTTTATGTGCACACAATGAGGCTCGGGAAGCTATAAGAGGGAATCAATGTTTCTTGGGTAAGTTCATGACATGGGCTAACTATGGGTGTATATTGTGTTTATGTACTGCGCACTCCAGCTTAATGAACAAATTGTTGAAATGCAATGCAAGCAATAATATCTAAGCTTGCTTTTGGATAGAAAGCTTTTACTCCAGCCTTTTGCAAGAAGCTTGATTGGCTACCTGGGAGAAATAGTAGTAGTAGAAGTAGTGCATACGAGCTGCAAAGTGGTGGTGTACGAGGTGTGTTCAAAAAGTATCGCGAATTTTGTGTACAAGCAGTTAGTGGCCCCAGTCTGGCAGTATGCATTTCCAATTTGGGGAGCATTAGTTTCAAACACTCAGATGCGCCGCATATACAAAACATCATCGTACGTAAAATTGTGCAAGCTAATCGATACATCAGGAACCAGGCGATTAGAGACACATACAACATTAAGACGGCCGAGGAAGTATTTCAGGTGGCCAGTAGTCGGTATGCATCTTCATTGGGCACGCATCCGAATATGGAGGCTCGTAGATTGCGATTTCGACCGTTTGTGCCAGAACGTCTGCAGTTGGATCAGCACAGATGCGACCTTCACTGCAGGAAGTATTGCCAACACTTTTGCAAGTTGAGCAAAGGGAGCAGAATGCTGTTCGCGAGGCCAGGGACCTGGACCTGCTGCGTCAGCTATCCCTGCAATTTTCAGAGAGATTGCATGAGATGTCCATCAACTCGCTGCGCCATTTGGGAATACCATTCAAGCGCACTCACTGATGGATGAGAGTCGATTGAATGTGCGTCCATGTGTGCATATAGAAGAGGTGTTGATGTTGTCTCAACTTGGGCAGCTGGCTATGCAAAATAAGGTGGTTATGCAGCATCAGAGTCAGCATTCCCCCAGCGATGGTGATTTGGAGTTGGAGATGCGCTTTGAGGCCTTGCAGCAGCAACTTGGGCAAGAAATAGATGATGAGCTCCTTCTTGAGCAACAGAAGTTTAATGAGCAAGTGTTGCCTAAGCCACCTGAGCAGTTTCAGTGTAGAACTTTGGAGTCCAGGTTTTTTTCGGACCAGCTTTTGTCAATACGAATTCAGCATCATCTGTAGATGCACCAATTTCAAGCTACCCCGGTGAAGCGGCCGTATAGCTCTCCACTATTGCCTTCCAAGCGATTATGTACACATCCACTCTGCGTTATTATATCACTTTCTCACGACACTTTGATGCTGTGTAGGAGTAATCCTGAGAAGCGGAGGATCAAGCGGCAATGCCACCTGCTAAACGGACATGCTTTTATCAATGTATGCATACCTTGCCAGATCGGACTAATCCATTTAGGCATGGACAGACGAGTTATTCCTGGGCGAGATTATAAATTCGACAAAAATCAATTCCTAATATTAAGTTATGCACGATAGCATAATAATGCTCCAAGTACTTGATGACTTTTTGCCAACTGCTGTTTTCACATGCACAAAAATTTGTTTAAGCTAATGTGGAACCTATTCAGATGGTATTTGCTCCCGTATCTAATAAGCCTAAATGTTGAAACTCAAAAAACTTTGCTTTTATATAACTAAGCACCTGGTTTTTGTTTACGAGCTCGAATTTGCTCGCGAATTTCATTATTAATACGAATCTCTCTGTATTACGCTCGTATGGCTTGACAAAACTCAGTCGAATTCCATTTTTCTGCTTGCTTGTTGTAGCGCTAGTACCAATCCATAGCCTTTCCGATTAAGAGCAAGTGAATATTACGCCCTAATGATTCGAAATCGCCTTGCAAGTTTTCTTGGGTTAATATCTTAAACCGATATAAAAACTCTTCTACAGACAATCCTTGTGAGGTTCCATCAAAATGTACACCCCACTTCTGAATCACGTCTGCAACTTTATATTGTAGGAAACCCTGGCGGCTATTGAAGGAAGGTTGCTTGGACGGGTAGATATCTTCTCTGCAGATACTATACAATTAGCATTTAATGGCCTTGGTATATTTGCTAACAGTCTGCTAACCGTTTGCTCTACAATATCCTGTACGCTTTGTAGACTAATTACAGGTGGTGGAGGTTGGCGACGTGGACGGCCTTGTTTTCGTCGTTGTCGACCTTCAGCGTGATGTGTGCTGTGGTTCACATCTCCCGCTGCTAAAAGAAGAAGATCTGATTCTTCTGGGGGTAGAACATCTCTTCTAGCTTTTCCAACCGCTCTTGTGACGGGACGAGTAGGTTTAGGCAGCGATCGTTTGGCAGGTGAGCAATTTCCCACTACTCTTTTCAGATCGGCTGCACGTAAGTCTGCGAAACAATGTGGGCATTCTCTTTTGTTGTCTAGTCTATTCTCAATACATTGTTTATGAAACACATTTTGGCACGGAGTGACACAACAAGGTTGCGTATCCGACATGGTCTCACCACAAATTATGCATATGCTTGCCTCAGCTTTGGCTGACGGCTGATTACTGGTAAAACTATGCTGTAACGGCATATTAATAATATAAATCTTCCTTCGTCATTTTTGGGAATCGAAATATAAATTGGAAATTCAATAGATAAAAACACGTCGCTAACTACAAACACATTGCTTGAGGAATTTATTAAATGCGCTATTGATGTTACAGGCAATTCTCCACTTGTAAAATGATAAACCGATGTTACTGTCAACCCTGTGATGAAGACAATTAAGCATCCTTAGCAGCAGAAGCAGCAGCAGAAGCAGCAGCAGCCCCCAGCTTGGAACAGATGCGTAAGCAAGAAACTGATGCTGTTTTGTTAAACTAATTTGAACACAACTGATATTGAATGATCTGCTGTTAATTTGTCAATTTATCGCTACTTTACATAACTCTGTTAAATCTTATTCACTTATGTAAACACTACATTGTAATTTTAGTAGATATCGATAGTTTTCGCTATCGAAGAGTTCGAGTTGGAGATTCTAGCAAGCCAGACGCGCCTTTGTTTCGGTCATAAATAAACTTGCTAAATTAAATAGTTTAAACACCGCCCAGATCTGAAGTTTCATGTTTGCATGGGAAACGCTTTATGCCACGAACAGTTGCTAATTAGCCAAGTACATATTGCTTAATATTACTAATGTAAATTATATGTAAATTACCTCAAACAAAATGTATATTTACCGAATTACCAATCAAAAAGAAATCATACTGAGCAATTAGTAAATTAATAACATAATACTTACCTCTAATTGCCGCTTCCATCGGCTTCTGAATAGAAAAATAAAAATGGAAAAGATAAAAATGTACTAAAAAAAAATACTTCTATATTAATCATATGTATAATCACTAAGCAATCTGGGCAGAATAGGGCCTACAGCCACAGAAAAACATGACTTTTTGACGCCTCTATTTTTTGTCTGCTTAGTGCTGTTACCAATGTTAATAACGGATATATCGATACTGCGCTCGATACCGACTACCACCTCCATTTTGAATAAACATTCTTCTTTGTCTGACCGCCAACAAACATAAAGCATATTACTTAGCCGCATCAAATCCCAACAAAAATAATTATTTTCTTGATTGTAATAAGATTTGAAACTAATTGTCAAAATACTTTCATCTTAATAATTCAATGAATGGATAATTTTGGTTTTTAAGATTATCCAATTGCTTAAATTAATGAATATTGTTAATTTTCTTTGTTTACCGCCAACTTTATGAAGGCAACTTAATAGTTGAGAAACAAGAAGAAAAAAAAATAATAATAAAATAAAAGTCAACAATAACACACATTTCTTTGCAAAAGAAAAGATGAAATATGAATTTGTCCAAACCCTTTCATGACAAGAAGTGTATACTTTAAATCGACAGAGCAATTCGAGTCGGTCTAGCAAGTCAAGAGATATGAGCCTAAACCGTTTGTGAATCGTAAGATAAACGTATATTGAAGCAAATGCCCAGAAGTAGACAACACAAATGCGTCATTACTCATATGGTCACTTAAATGAATTTGGAAGATTTAGTTTTGATAATAGCTGCCGTTTGTTGTTATTATCGTTGTGGTGCGCTCCGCGCTCTCTAAATTAAATTGCAATCTTTTCATTTGGAAATTTGCAATTAATAGTGGCGATGTTTTCTTCCGTTTGAGGCTAGTCACATTATCCGCTGCGCTATCCGGAGTCGCTGGTTTGTTGTTGATGGCTACTGTTGTTGTTGTTTTTGTTATTGATGTTGTGTGTTACATGAATTGGCTGGTGCGCTGGTGAATTGGCCATGTCGGCCCCATGCACGTCGTCATGGATGGTATTTCCAACGGTGAGATATCAGCTAATGATTTTGCCGTTGATGTTGTTGTTGGCAATGATGTTTTTGCTGTTGGCTGCTTATAGTCGCTGATTTTTATTTTATTTTTTTATTGTTACATATTTCGTTCATTTCAAATATATAACTACTTGCTAGGATACAAATGAGACTTATTTGACATTATTGAAATACATAATCTGTGTGTAGATCTGGAATCTACTGAGGTACATGCAGTTTTCCTTTAAGTTGCCTTTTCTTCTTATTTTGTTACTGCTAAACTCGCCTATTGACAGTACTAATTAATAATACACGACAATATCTCGATTAACTAAAAATTATACCTTTAATTAAATGTCTTCTGAACATCTTCCTGTGTGCCATCTTTGGCCATTGTTGCAGGGTCGCCAATTTAGCAGGTTGCGTGGCCAAAGTGGCCATGTGAGTTTGGTGTTATGCTATTGGCATGAGCCGTGCGGAGGGTGGCCTCTACTTGTCCACGGTTTCCGTTTTCCTATATTTGTAAGCAGGTAAGTGTTAGCTCCAAACGCTGTCAAGCGCTGCTTCACACAGTGAGCCAGATAAGTATTTTACTTGGCTCAATTCTGTTGAGGCGCGATCACCAATCAGCTGATTGATTTCTTTACATGGCAGAGCGATGGCATCTATGCTGGAGAATCTTGGTGCTGCTACCACTTTAGCCGGATCCACATTGACGCTGTTCCGATGTAGAAGCTGTAATTGCTTTTTAATTGCCGGGCCATATCGCTTGATTGTCAAAGTGTTATTGGCTTGGCCAGAGTGTTTCGCAGTGGTGCCCGCCTGGCTCCAAAGTCTACGGCTCAATATTCTGCTGATGGACACTTCTCTGCTGAAGAACACGACAGTCAGTCACTTATACAAGTACAGCTCAGGAGATTATGCACATGGTGAGGATAGCCGAGTGGTAGCAGTCTTCTTGTAATGTAGGTAATAGGGTACTAGTGATGTAGTTCTAAGACTGTACCCTAAAATACAGCTATGTACTTAACATTTGTGATCACCAGCTTAGATAAGAACAAGAAGAGGAGAATCGTTGTGAATAAAGTAAAGTGAGCAGACATGTTTTAGAAAGAAAGGTAATTTAGTATTAACTGGCATAATATTCATTTATTATGTACATCTATACATATATTTATAAAAGGCAACTTAGACTTAGAGCACCACAAGCTTGTTTAGGGTAGGGTCCAAACTCATGGTTGATTCCTACAAAGTTGTGGTATAGACGAAGACCCATACCATCTTAGTGTTCCAACTTTACATAGAGTATAATGAATATCAGTCCATGTCCATTTTGTCTGATTCAATTTCCGTCTTTAACCCATCTCTGTCTACGACATTATTATTGTAACACCGTTTGTCTAAGCAGTTCAAAACCCACGCTATATTTCCTTGAGCAAGACCATCCTAATAATAGACAGAGTATGCATGCCGAGACGACTCCGTAAATGTTCGATTGAATTCTTCATGAGATGAGAACAAAAATAAAATTGATATGCAAGAACTCTTGAAAAAATCTTAAAGTTCTTTGCGAGCGTATTTCAATTCACAAATATAGTCATTGAGATGTTTATTTAACAATGAAGATCAAAATATAAGGTTCGATAATAGAGTATATAAATAATGAGTCTTGTGTGTGCTTAGAATTATTCTCTATTTGACCTTCAGTTCAGAGATTACTTAAATGAGCGGAATAAAAAGAAAAGTCATTTTCACTTTGTGGAACTGCATGTGGATAATAGTCAAAGTATTGGTACAGAAGGCAAACTTATTAAAAATGCAGACAGAACTCATCGAGAGGAAGCAGACGCTGTTCACATAAACAAAACAGGTATAAATAAAAATGAGAACAAAGGTAAAACTGAACATGAAAATCAATAATACAAAAAGTATCATGAGTAAGACAAATTTAATCGAGAAAGGGTTATTATGATGGGAATCGATGATCATTGGCAAGCAGACTTACTGGAAATGGGAAAGTGCTCATCGAACAAAGGAAATAGATTTCTATCGACATTTACTTATTGAAATATATGGGGACTAAATATACAAGGGGAGTTTTGAAAACAAAATCTGTTAAAGAAGTCAAAAACGCTCTCTTGGATATACTTAAGAAGAAATTCCCAATAATTTTCAGACTGACGATGACCTTAGTCAGGAGATTACAAAGCTGGTGAATATGCTAGAGGATGGCTAACGGCACTCCATCCATGAACCGATGCGGGACTCAATCGAGAGCATCAAGGCCTTATAAGCCATACAGCTCCATGACAATGGGGCCAAAGTAGTTCTTAGGACACATCAGTCGTCGCAAACGATCCCCTTCTTTAGAGCAGTGATGGAAACAGGAGATCACACATCCCACAGCAAGCCGAGTAAGGGAGTTCCTACAGGGAACCAGGAGTTGCCATCCGTCGGTGAAGTGCAAGATACCCCAAAAGGCGAACAGTAGTGGGAAGTCACCCACATAAAGAAAGCCAGAAAGCCCAACAGACCAGGAGTTCGCATGGGGAAGACGCGTCCAAACGGCATAGTTATCGCAGCAAAGGTTGAGGCTAGTTACGCGGAGATACTCCGCAGACGATAAGCTTCGCAAGCTTGAAAAGAAGGTCTCTAAAAGAACCCAAAACGGTGAGATACTGCTGCTGCTGGATAAGCCAGGTATGGATACCTCGACATTCATGAGCCTTGTGGAGCCTTAGGTAAAGTGAGCGAAAAAAAAAATGTTCGGTTGAGGTTACTAAAAGGAGTATATTTGTGACAAGTTTCGAGAGCAATTTTCCTTGGAGGTATTTCTAGATGAAATCAACTTACGTAAGACGTATGGGCAGACCCAAACGGCTATAATTAGGCTAAGAGCAGATGTCATAAGGAAAGCATTGTCTACTGGCGTCCTAATAGTGGGATAGGTCAACTCAAAAAATCCAGGAGCGCATAAGCATAAGAAGGACAAAATCACCTGGTCAAGGACTGCAATGAGGAGGCACAGTGTATGTTCTGCAAAGTGAAAAACTCGGACGCGAAACACTTTATCGGCAGTGGCAGATGCCCCATATTTAAAAACGCACTAGAAAAAATAACATGGAATGCAGCATAATCTCAACCAATGTGAGGCAGCTCAGGCCCTGCTAAGACATTCGGTGAGAGAAACGGAAACAGACTTGGCAATTATCTGTGAGCCACACAGGCCAATCACTGGAAATGGCTGGGCGGCAAGAAAGTGTGGTAAAGCGGCCATTTGGTCATTCCAGAACCCACTCCAGAGTAAAAGGAGAAAAGCTAGCTGATTTCGAGCAATATGCGAGGAGGCTGACGTGACGCTCTGGTGTACCACCGTGTCCAGGATTGTATCCAGCTACTTGTCCGACCGGGTGAACATAATTTACAATGGGGTACTTAGACTTTAGCTGCCTCAGGGTTGCAGATGACAGCTGGTGGCGCCAGTTTGGCATTACGCACTGCCAATTTGGGGTGCGTTAGTGTCGACCACGCAACTCTGCCCCAGCTGCGTCAATCTGGTAAGGATCAAGGCATTTCGTTCGCCTGCCAAAAGCGGCAGGAATGTGCGTCCCAAAGATCCCTACCCTCGGTTTGACTATAGAACGGCCAACTTCTTTGCTTATTATAATAACTGATTCAAACTGTAAGCAAAATTGCATTCCTAGCAAGACTCCATGGTACCCACTAGAATTAGCCAGGTTGGGATACTCGAGAACTTATATTCTATTTCTAGGATTACTTTGCTCATACAGAGTACGAATGTATATCCTTATGAGATTGGAGGGAGTCCGACTTTTGCACAACTTAATTTTATCATTTTTAATTGGTTCAAGTGTATAACAAGAAAAAAACTGCTATACTTGACATGCGGAAGATAATTTAGACTTGCAGAAATCAGTGCACCTCCTGTCTTCTTAATTTAATTTGTCATTTATTTTTCAAATTTTATTGTACTGTTACATACCGTAAAAATCAAATAGCAGAACATAACCCGGATAAAATAATAAAGTTAGAAAATATCCCGTAATATCTATCGGAATCCTTTTCCTAACGGAATCAGAACTAAAAAGCGTTTCGGTTTTATACACAAATTTTTTAAATTAAAAACTTGACTACATATATTTTATATATGCTTTTACTGGTAATAAATCGCCGCAGAAATTTTGACTACACACAAGAACTACAGTACGCAGATAAAATCGAAAACGACAAATATATATAGGTCAAAAATTACAAGTTAATCTGAAAGAGTAGCGAAATCGGCAGCACAATACGAATCGGTCACTCTGCCTGCACTGCAATAGTGCATTTGGCATGTCAAGAGATTTAAGCTTACGCCGCTTGTGAAACGTATATCAAAGAAAATGCCCTGAAATAGGCCACACAAATGCGTCATTACACATACCAGAGCAGGCATCGATTTCCAATGATATCTCAAATCTGATGACACCAATGTCATATATTTTATTTACATACCGAAGGTATCAAGAGTATTTTGGATTTGTGCAGTATTCGTCATGCTGTCTGTCCGTCCGTATTAACACAGCTGTTTGCCTAAATCGATAAAACCATCACCCGCAATTTTAAAGCTAAAGTCAGCAAATTTGGTTAGTA
>NW_025063472.1:0-6612 GCF_018153295.1 Drosophila grimshawi
ATTTCAATTATAAAGGTGTTTTTAGAATTCACTTGATCTTTGAAACAAAACTGCATTAAAATACTTTGACTTCCGACTCATCTAAGAAAGATATTAAGGGATAATCTTCGATAAATAGAAAATATATGGAAATTACTAAATAGGGTCTACCTTGAAATAAATGGCCATATCTTCGGTAAAAAATTGCCCCATTTCAATTATAAAGGTGTTTTTAGAATTCACTCGATCTTTGAAACAAAACTGTTTTGAATAATTTGACTTCCGACTCATCTAAGAAAGATATTAAGGGATATTCTTCGATAAATAGAAAATATATGGAAAGTACTAAATAGGGTCTACCTTGAAATAAATGGCCATATCTTCATAAAAAATTGCTCCATTTCAACTATAAAGGTGTTTTTAGAATTCACTTGATCTTTGGAACAAAACAGCATTAAAATAATTTGACTTCCGACTCATCTAAGAAAGATATTAAGGGATATTCTTTGATTAACAGAAAATATATGGAAAGTATTAAATAGGGTCTACCTTGAAATAAATGGCCATATCTCCGTCAAAAATTACCGTATTTCAATTATAGAGGTGTTTTTAGAATTCACTCTAATCTTTTGAACAAAACTGCATTAAAAATAATTTGACTTCCGACTCATCTAAGAAAGATATTAAGGGATATTCTTCGATAAATAGAAAATATATGGAAAGCATTAAATAGGGTCTACCTTGAAATAAATGGCCATATCTTCGTCAAAAACTGCCCCATTTCAATTATAAAGGTGTTTTTAGAATTCACTTGATCTTTGACACAAAACTGTATTAAAATAATTTGACTTCCGACTCATCTAAGAAAGATATTAAGGGATATTCTTCGATAAATAGAAAATATATGGAAAGTATTAAATAGGGTCTACCTTGAAATAAATGGCAATATCTCCGTCAAAAATTGCTCCATTTCAATTATAAAGGTGTTATTAGAATTCACTCAATCTTTGGAACAAAACTGCATTAAAATAATTTGACTTCCGACTCATCTAAGAAAGATATTAAGGGATATTCTTCGATAAATAGAAAATATATGGAAAGTACTAAATAGGGTCTACCTTGAAATAAATGGCCATATCTTCGTCAAAAATTGCCCCATTTCAATTATAAAGGTGTTTTGTAGAATTCACTCGATCTTTGAAACAAATCTGCGTTAAAATAATTTGACTTCCGACTCATCTAAGTTAGATATTAAAGGGATATTCTTTGATGAATAGAAAGTATAAGCCAAACATGTATATAGGGTCAAGCGTTGACAATAAATGGCCATATCTTCGTCTAAAATTGACCCATTTCAATTATAAAGGTGATTTTAGAATTCACTCAATCTGTGGAACAAAACTGCATTAAAATAATTTGACTTCCGACTCATCTAAGAAAGATATTAAGGGATATTCTTCGATAAATAGAAAATATATGGAGAGTACTAAATAGGGTCTACCTTGAAATAAATGGCCATATCTTCGTCAAAAATTGCTCCATTTCAATTACAAAGGTGCTTTTAGAATTCTCTTGATCTTTGGAACAAAACTGCATTAAAATAATTTGACTTCCGACTCAGCAAAGAAAGATATTAAGGGATATTCTTCGATAAATAGAAAATATATGGAAAGCATTAAATAGGGTCTACCTTGAAATAAATGGCCATATCTTCGTCAACAATTGCTCCATTTCAATTATAAAGGTGTTTTTAGAATTCACTTGATCTTTGGAACAAAACTGCATTAAAATAATTTGACTTCCGACTCATCTAAGAAAGATATTAAGGGATACTCTTCGATTAATAGAAAATATATGGAAAGCATTAAATAGGCTCCCTTGAAATAAATGGCCATATCTTCGTCAAAAATTGCCCCATTTCAATTATAAAGGTATTTTTAGAATTCACTCGACCCTTGGAGCAAAACTGCATTAAAATACTTTGACTTCCGACTCATCTAAGAAAGATATTAAGGGATAATCTTCGATAAATAGAAAATATATGGAAATTACTAAATAGGGTCTACCTTGAAATAAATGGCCATATCTTCGTCAAAAATTGCCGTATTTCAATTATAAAGGTGTTTTTAGAATTCACTCGATCTTTGGAACAAAACTACATTAAAATAATTTGACTTCCGACTCATCTAAGAAAGATATTAAGGGATACTCTTCGATTAATAGAATATATAAGGCAAAGCATTAAATAGGGTCAACCTTGAAATAAATGGCCATATCTTCGTCAAAAATTTCCCCATTTCAATTATAAAGGTGTTTTTAGAATTCACTCGATCTTTGGAACAAAAACTGCATTAAAATAATTCGACTTCCGACTCATCTAAGAAAGATATTAAGGGATAATCTTCGATAAATAGAAAATATATGGAAAGTACTAAATAGGGTCTACCTTGAAATAAATGGCCATATCTTCGTCAAAAACTGCCCCATTTCAATTATAAAGGTGTTTTTAGAATTCACTCGATCTTTGAAACAAAACTGTTTTAGAATAATTTGACTTCCGACTCATCTAAGAAAGATATTAAGGGATATTCTTCGATAAATAGAAAATATATGGAAAGCATTAAATAGGGTCTACCTTGAAATAAATGGCCATATCTTCATCAAAAATTGCTCCATTTCAATTATAAAGGTGTTTTTAGAATTCACTTGATCTTTGGAACAAAACTGCATTAAAATAATTTGACTTCCGACTCATCTAAGAAAGATATTAAGGGATATTCTTCGATAAATAGAAAATATATGGAAAGTATTAAATAGGGTCTACCTTGAAATAAATGGCCATATCTCCGTCAAAAATTGCCGTATTTCAATTATAGAGGTGTTTTTAGAATTCACTTAATCTTTTGAACAAAACTGCATTAAAATAATTTGACTTCCGACTCATCTAAGAAAGATATTAAGGGATATTCTTCGATAAATAGAAAATATATGGAAAGCATTAAATAGGGTCTACCTTGAAATAAATGGCCATATCTTCGTCAAAAACTGCCCCATTTCAATTATAAAGGTGTTTTTAGAATTCACTCGATCTTTGGAATAAAACTGCATTAAAATAATTTGACTTCCGACTCATCTAAGAAAGATATTAAGGGATATTCTTCGATAAATAGAAAATATAAGGCAAACATTAAATAGGGTCAACCTTGAAATAAATGGCCATATCTTCGTCTAAAATTTACCCATTTCAATTATAAAGGTGTTTTTAGAATTCACTCAATCTGTGGAACAAAACTGCATTAAAATAATTTGACTTCCGACTCATCTAAGAAAGATATTAAGGGATATTCTTCGATAAATAGAAAATATATGGAAAGTACTAAATAGGGTCTACCTTGAAATAAATGGCCATATCTTCGTCAAAAACTGCCCCATTTCAATTATAAAGGTGTTTTTAGAATTCACTCGATCTTTGGAACAAAACTGTATTAAAATAATTTGACTTCCGACTCATCTAAGAAAGATATTAAGGGATATTCTTCGATAAATAGAAAATATATGGAAAGTACTAAATAGGGTCTACCTTGAAATAAATGGCCATATCTTCGTCAAAAATTGCCCCATTTCAATTATAAAGGTGTTTTTAGAATTCACTTGATCTTTGGAACAAAACTGCATTAAAATAATTTGACTTCCGACTCATCTAAGAAAGATATTAAGGGATATTCTTCGATAAATAGAAAATATATGGAAAGTATTAAATAGGGTCTACCTTGAAATAAATGGCCATATCTTCGTCAAAAATTGCCCCATTTCAATTATAAAGGTGTTTTTAGAATTCACTCAATCTTTGGAACAAAACTGCATTAAAATAATTTGACTTCCGACTCATCTAAGAAAGATATTAAGGGATATTCTTCGATAAATAGAAAATATATGGAAAGTACTAAATAGGGTCTACCTTGAAATAAATGGCCATATCTTCGTCAAAAATTGCCCCATTTCAATTATAAAGGTGTTTTTAGAATTCACTTGATCTTTGGAACAAAACTGCATTAAAATAATTTGACTTCCGACTCATCTAAGAAAGATATTAAGGGATATTCTTCGATAAATAGAAAATATATGGAAAGTATTAAATAGGGTCTACCTTGAAATAAATGGCCATATCTTCGTCAAAAATTGCCCCATTTCAATTATAAAGGTGTTTTTAGAATTCACTTGATCTTTGGAACAAAACTGCATTAAAATAATTTGACTTCCGACTCATCTAAGAAAGATATTAAGGGATATTCTTCGATAAATAGAAAATATATGGAAAGTACTAAATAGGGTCTACCTTGAAATAAATGGCCATATCTTCGTCAAAAATTGCCCCATTTCAATTATAAAGGTGTTTTTAGAATTCACTTGATCTTTGGAACAAAACTGCATTAAAATAATTTGACTTCCGACTCATCTAAGAAAGATATTAAGGGATATTCTTCGATAAATAGAAAATATATGGAAAGTACTAAATAGGGTCTACCTTGAAATAAATGGCCATATCTTCGTCAAAAATTGCCCCATTTCAATTATAAAGGTGTTTTTAGAATTCACTCGATCTTTGGAACAAAACTGCATTAAAATAATTTGACTTCCGACTCATCTAAGAAAGATATTAAGGGATATTCTTCGATAAATAGAAAATATATGGAAAGTATTAAATAGGGTCTACCTTGAAATAAATGGCCATATCTTCGTCAAAAATTGCCCCATTTCAATTATAAAGGTGTTTTTAGAATTCACTCGATCTTTGGAACAAAACTGCATTAAAATAATTTGACTTCCGACTCATCTAAGAAAGATATTAAGGGATATTCTTCGATAAATAGAAAATATATGGAAAGTACTAAATAGGGTCTACCTTGAAATAAATGGCCATATCTTCGTCAAAAATTGCCCCATTTCAATTATAAAGGTGTTTTTAGAATTCACTTGATCTTTGGAACAAAACTGCATTAAAATAATTTGACTTCCGACTCATCTAAGAAAGATATTAAGGGATATTCTTCGATAAATAGAAAATATATGGAAAGTATTAAATAGGGTCTACCTTGAAATAAATGGCCATATCTTCGTCAAAAATTGCCCCATTTCAATTATAAAGGTGTTTTTAGAATTCACTCGATCTTTGGAACAAAACTGCATTAAAATAATTTGACTTCCGACTCATCTAAGAAAGATATTAAGGGATATTCTTCGATAAATAGAAAATATATGGAAAGCATTAAATAGGGTCTACCTTGAAATAAATGGCCATATCTTCGTCAAAAATTGCCCCATTTCAATTATAAAGGTGTTTTTAGAATTCACTTAATCTTTGGAACAAAACTGCATTAAAATAATTTGACTTCCGACTCATCTAAGAAAGATATTAAGGGATATTCTTCGATAAATAGAAAATATATGGAAAGTATTAAATAGGGTCTACCTTGAAATAAATGGCCATATCTTCGTCAAAAATTGCCCCATTTCAATTATAAAGGTGTTTTTAGAATTCACTCGATCTTTGGAACAAAACTGCATTAAAATAATTTGACTTCCGACTCATCTAAGAAAGATATTAAGGGATATTCTTCGATAAATAGAAAATATATGGAAAGCATTAAATAGGGTCTACCTTGAAATAAATGGCCATATCTTCGTCAAAAATTGCCCCATTTCAATTATAAAGGTGTTTTTAGAATTCACTCGATCTTTGGAACAAAACTGCATTAAAATAATTTGACTTCCGACTCATCTAAGAAAGATATTAAGGGATATTCTTCGATAAATAGAAAATATATGGAAAGCATTAAATAGGGTCTACCTTGAAATAAATGGCCATATCTTCGTCAAAAATTGCCCCATTTCAATTATAAAGGTGTTTTTAGAATTCACTTGATCTTTGGAACAAAACTGCATTAAAATAATTTGACTTCCGACTCATCTAAGAAAGATATTAAGGGATATTCTTCGATAAATAGAAAATATATGGAAAGCATTAAATAGGGTCTACCTTGAAATAAATGGCCATATCTTCGTCAAAAATTGCCCCATTTCAATTATAAAGGTGTTTTTAGAATTCGCTCAATCTTTGGAACAAAACTGCATTAAAATAATTTGACTTCCGACTCATCTAAGAAAGATATTAAGGGATATTCTTCGATAAATAGAAAATATATGGAAAGCATTAAATAGGTCTACCTTGAAATAAATGGCCATATCTTCGTCAAAAATTGCCCCATTTCAATTATAAAGGTGTTTTTAGAATTCACTTGATCTTTGAAACAAAACTGCATTAAAATAATTTGACTTCCGACTCATCTAAGAAAGATATTAAAG
This sequence comes from Drosophila grimshawi, assembly GCF_018153295.1. Classification (NCBI taxonomy): domain Eukaryota; kingdom Metazoa; phylum Arthropoda; class Insecta; order Diptera; family Drosophilidae; genus Drosophila; species Drosophila grimshawi. The sequence goes on from NW_025063472.1 coordinate 6,343, forward strand.
GATATTCTTCGATAAATAGAAAATATATGGGAAGCATTAAATAGGGTCTACCTTGAAATAAATGGCCATATCTTCGTCAAAAATTGCCCCATTTCAATTATAAAGGTGTTTTTAGAATTCACTCGATCTTTGGAACAAAACTGCATTAAAATGGTGACTTCCGACTCATCTAAGAAAGATATTAAGGGATATTCTTCGATTAATAGAAAATATAAGGCAAACATTAAATAGGGTCAACCTTGAAATAAATGGCCATATCTTCGTCTAAAA
>NW_025063473.1:0-10191 GCF_018153295.1 Drosophila grimshawi
GAAATGGGGCAATTTTTGACGCAGATATGGCCATTTATTTCAAGGTAGACCCTATTTAATGCTTTCCATATATTTTCTATTTATCGAAGAATATCCCTTAATATCTTTCTTAGATGAGTCGGAAGTCAAATTATTTTAATGCAGTTTTGTTCCAAAGATCAAGTGAATTCTAAAAACACCTTTATAATTGAAATGGGCAATTTTTGACGAAGATATGGCCATTTATTTCAAGGTAGACCCTATTTAATGCTTTCCATATATTTTCTATTTATCGAAGAATATCCCTTAATATCTTTCTTAGATGAGTCGGAAGTCAAATTATTTTAATGCAGTTTTGTTCCAAAGATCAAGTGAATTCTAAAAACACCTTTATAATTGAAATAGGGCAATTTTTGATGAAGATATGGCCATTTATTTCAAGGTAGACCCTATTTAATGCTTTCCATATATTTTCTATTTATCGAAGAATATCCCTTAATATCTTTCTTAGATGAGTCGGAAGTCAAATTATTTTAATGCAGTTTTGTTCCAAAGATTGAGTGAATTCTAAAAACACCTTTATAATTGAAATGGGGCAATTTTTGACGAAGATATGGCCATTTATTTCAAGGTAGACCCTATTTAATGCTTTCCATATATTTTCTATTTATCGAAGAATATCCCTTAATATCTTTCTTAGATGAGTCGGAAGTCAAATTATTTTAATGCAGTTTTGTTTCAAAGATCAAGTGAATTCTAAAAACACCTTTATAATTGAAATGGGGCAATTTTTGACGAAGATATGGCCATTTATTTCAAGGTAGACCCTATTTAATGCTTTCCATATATTTTCTATTTATCAAGAATATCCCTTAATATCTTTCTTAGATGAGTCGGAAGTCAAATTATTTTAATGCAGTTTTGTTCCAAAGATCGAGTGAATTCTAAAAACACCTTTATAATTGAAATGGGGCAATTTTTGACGAAGATATGGCCATTTATTTCAAGGTAGACCCTATTTAATGCTTTCCATATATTTTCTATTTATCGAAGAATATCCCTTAATATCTTTCTTAGATGAGTCGGAAGTCAAATTATTTTAATGCAGTTTTTGTTCCAAAGATCAAGCGAATTCTAAAAACACCTTTATAATTGAAATGGGGCAATTTTTGACGAAGATATGGCTATTTATTTCAAGGTAGACCCTATTTAATGCTTTCCATATATTTTCTATTTATCGAAGAATATCCCTTAATATCTTTCTTAGATGAGTCGGAAGTCAAATTATTTTAATGCAGTTTTGTTCCAAAGATCGAGTGAATTCTAAAAACACCTTTATAATTGAAATGGGGCAATTTTTGACGAAGATATGGCCATTTATTTCAAGGTAGACCCTATTTAATGCTTTCCATATATTTTCTATTTATCGAAGAATATCCCTTAATATCTTTCTTAGATGAGTCGGAAGTCAAATTATTTTAATGCAGTTTTGTTCCAAAGATCAAGTGAATTCTAAAAACACCTTTATAATTGAAATGGGGCAATTTTTGACGAAGATATGGCCATTTATTTCAAGGTAGACCCTATTTAATGCTTTCCATATATTTTCTATTTATCGAAGAATATCCCTTAATATCTTTCTTAGATGAGTCGGAAGTCAAATTATTTTAATGCAGTTTTGTTCCAAAAGATCGAGTGAATTCTAAAAACACCTTTATAATTGAAATGGGGCAATTTTTGACGAAGATATGGCCATTTATTTCAAGGTAGACCCTATTTAATGCTTTCCATATATTTTCTATTTATCGAAGAATATCCCTTAATATCTTTCTTAGATGAGTCGGAAGTCAAATTATTTTAATGCAGTTTTGTTCCAAAGATCAAGTGAATTCTAAAAACACCTTTTATAATTGAAATGGGGCAATTTTTGACGAAGATATGGCCATTTATTTCAAGGTAGACCCTATTTAATGCTTTCCATATATTTTCTATTTATCGAAGAATATCCCTTAATATCTTTCTTAGATGAGTCGGAAGTCAAATTATTTTAATGCAGTTTTGTTCCAAAGAGTCAGAGTGAATTCTAAAAACACCTTTATAATTGAAATGGGGCAATTTTTGACGAAGATATGGCCATTTATTTCAAGGTAGACCCTATTTAATGCTTTCCATATATTTTCTATTTATCGAAGAATATCCCTTAATATCTTTCTTAGATGAGTCGGAAGTCAAATTATTTTAATGCAGTTTTGTTCCAAAGATCAAGTGAATTCTAAAAACACCTTTATAATTGAAATGGGGCAATTTTTGACGAAGATATGGCCATTTATTTCAAGGTAGACCCTATTTAATGCTTTCCATATATTTTCTATTTATCGAAGAATATCCCTTAATATCTTTCTTAGATGAGTCGGAAGTCAAATTATTTTAATGCAGTTTTTGTTCCAAAGATCAAGTGAATTCTAAAAACACCTTTATAATTGAAATGGGGCAATTTTTGACGAAGATATGGCCATTTATTTCAAGGTAGACCCTATTTAATGCTTTCCATATATTTTCTATTTATCGAAGAATATCCCTTAATATCTTTCTTAGATGAGTCGGAAGTCAAATTATTTTAATGCAGTTTTGTTCCAAAGATCAAGCGAATTCTAAAAACACCTTTATAATTGAAATGGGGCAATTTTTGACGAAGATATGGCCATTTATTTCAAGGTAGACCCTATTTAATGCTTTCCATATATTTTCTATTTATCGAAGAATATCCCTTAATATCTTTCTTAGATGAGTCGGAAGTCAAATTATTTTAATGCAGTTTTGTTCCAAAGATCAAGTGAATTCTAAAAACACCTTTATAATTGAAATGGGGCAATTTTTGACGAAGATATGGCCATTTATTTCAAGGTAGACCCTATTTAATGCTTTCCATATATTTTCTATTTATCGAAGAATATCCCTTAATATCTTTCTTAGATGAGTCGGAAGTCAAATTATTTTAATGCAGTTTTGTTCCAAAGATCAAGTGAATTCTAAAAACACCTTTATAATTGAAATGGGGCAATTTTTGACGAAGATATGGCCATTTATTTCAAGGTAGACCCTATTTAATGCTTTCCATATATTTTCTATTTATCGAAGAATATCCCTTAATATCTTTCTTAGATGAGTCGGAAGTCAAATTATTTTAATGCAGTTTTGTTCCAAAGATCAAGTGAATTCTAAAAACACCTTTATAATTGAAATGGGGCAATTTTTGACGAAGATATGGCCATTTATTTCAAGGTAGACCCTATTTAATGCTTTCCATATATTTTCTATTTATCGAAGAATATCCCTTAATATCTTTCTTAGATGAGTCGGAAGTCAAATTATTTTAATGCAGTTTTGTTCCAAAGATCAAGTGAATTCTAAAAACACCTTTATAATTGAAATGGGGCAATTTTTGACGAAGATATGGCCATTTATTTCAAGGTAGACCCTATTTAATGCTTTCCATATATTTTCTATTTATCGAAGAATATCCCTTAATATCTTTCTTAGATGAGTCGGAAGTCAAATTATTTTAATGCAGTTTTGTTCCAAAGATCAAGCGAATTCTAAAAACACCTTTATAATTGAAATGGGGCAATTTTTGACGAAGATATGGCCATTTATTTCAAGGTAGACCCTATTTAATGCTTTCCATATATTTTCTATTTATCGAAGAATATCCCTTAATATCTTTCTTAGATGAGTCGGAAGTCAAATTATTTTAATGCAGTTTTGTTCCAAAGATCAAGTGAATTCTAAAAACACCTTTATAATTGAAATGGGGCAATTTTTGACGAAGATATGGCCATTTATTTCAAGGTAGACCCTATTTAATGCTTTCCATATATTTTCTATTTATCGAAGAATATCCCTTAATATCTTTCTTAGATGAGTCGGAAGTCAAATTATTTTAATGCAGTTTTGTTCCAAAGATCAAGTGAATTCTAAAAACACCTTTATAATTGAAATGGGGCAATTTTTGACGAAGATATGGCCATTTATTTCAAGGTAGACCCTATTTAATGCTTTCCATATATTTTCTATTTATCGAAGAATATCCCTTAATATCTTTCTTAGATGAGTCGGAAGTCAAATTATTTTAATGCAGTTTTGTTCCAAAGATCAAGTGAATTCTAAAAACACCTTTATAATTGAAATGGGGCAATTTTTGACGAAGATATGGCCATTTATTTCAAGGTAGACCCTATTTAATGCTTTCCATATATTTTCTATTTATCGAAGAATATCCCTTAATATCTTTCTTAGATGAGTCGGAAGTCAAATTATTTTAATGCAGTTTTGTTCCAAAGATCGAGTGAATTCTAAAAACACCTTTATAATTGAAATGGGGCAATTTTTGACGAAGATATGGCCATTTATTTCAAGGTAGACCCTATTTAATGCTTTCCATATATTTTCTATTTATCGAAGAATATCCCTTAATATCTTTCTTAGATGAGTCGGAAGTCAAATTATTTTAATGCAGTTTTGTTCCAAAGATCAAGTGAATTCTAAAAACACCTTTATAATTGAAATGGGGCAATTTTTGACGAAGATATGGCCATTTATTTCAAGGTAGACCCTATTTAATGCTTTCCATATATTTTCTATTTATCGAAGAATATCCCTTAATATCTTTCTTAGATGAGTCGGAAGTCAAATTATTTTAATGCAGTTTTGTTCCAAAGATCAAGTGAATTCTAAAAACACCTTTATAATTGAAATGGGGCAATTTTTGACGAAGATATGGCCATTTATTTCAAGGTAGACCCTATTTAATGCTTTCCATATATTTTCTATTTATCGAAGAATATCCCTTAATATCTTTCTTAGATGAGTCGGAAGTCAAATTATTTTAATGCAGTTTTGTTCCAAAGATCAAGTGAATTCTAAAAACACCTTTATAATTGAAATGGGGCAATTTTTGACGAAGATATGGCCATTTATTTCAAGGTAGACCCTATTTAATGCTTTCCATATATTTTCTATTTATCGAAGAATATCCCTTAATATCTTCTTAGATGAGTCGGAAGTCAAATTATTTTAATGCAGTTTTGTTCCAAAGATCAAGCGAATTCTAAAAACACCTTTATAATTGAAATGGGGCAATTTTTGACGAAGATATGGCCATTTATTTCAAGGTAGACCCTATTTAATGCTTTCCATATATTTTCTATTTATCGAAGAATATCCCTTAATATCTTTCTTAGATGAGTCGGAAGTCAAATTATTTTAATGCAGTTTTGTTCCAAAGATCAAGTGAATTCTAAAAACACCTTTATAATTGAAATGGGGCAATTTTTGACGAAGATATGGCCATTTATTTCCAAGGTAGACCCTATTTAATGCTTTCCATATATTTTCTATTTATCGAAGAATATCCCTTAATATCTTTCTTAGATGAGTCGGAAGTCAAATTATTTTAATGCAGTTTTGTTCCAAAGATTAAGTGAATTCTAAAAACACCTTTATAATTGAAATGGGGCAATTTTTGACGAAGATATGGCCATTTATTTCAAGGTAGACCCTATTTAATGCTTTCCATATATTTTCTATTTATCGAAGAATATCCCTTAATATCTTTCTTAGATGAGTCGGAAGTCAAATTATTTTAATGCAGTTTTGTTCCAAAGATCAAGTGAATTCTAAAAACACCTTTATAATTGAAATGGGGCAATTTTTGACGAAGATATGGCCATTTATTTCAAGGTAGACCCTATTTAATGCTTTCCATATATTTTCTATTTATCGAAGAATATCCCTTAATATCTTTCTTAGATGAGTCGGAAGTCAAATTATTTTAATGCAGTTTTGTTCCAAAGATCAAGTGAATTCTTAAAAACACCTTTATAATTGAAATGGGGCAATTTTTGACGAAGATATGGCCATTTATTTCAAGGTAGACCCTATTTAATGCTTTCCATATATTTTCTATTTATCGAAGAATATCCCTTAATATCTTTCTTAGATGAGTCGGAAGTCAAATTATTTTAATGCAGTTTTGTTCCAAAGATCAAGTGAATTCTAAAAACACCTTTATAATTGAAATGGGGCAATTTTTGACGAAGATATGGCCATTTATTTCAAGGTAGACCCTATTTAATGCTTTCCATATATTTTCTATTTATCGAAGAATATCCCTTAATATCTTTCTTAGATGAGTCGGAAGTCAAATTATTTTAATGCAGTTTTGTTCCAAAGATCAAGTGAATTCTAAAAACACCTTTATAATTGAAATGGGGCAATTTTTGACGAAGATATGGCCATTTATTTCAAGGTAGACCCTATTTAATGCTTTCCATATATTTTCTATTTATCGAAGAATATCCCTTAATATCTTTCTTAGATGAGTCGGAAGTCAAATTATTTTAATGCAGTTTTGTTCCAAAGATCAAGTGAATTCTAAAAACACCTTTATAATTGAAATGGGGCAATTTTTGACGAAGATATGGCCATTTATTTCAAGGTAGACCCTATTTAATGCTTTCCATATATTTTCTATTTATCGAAGAATATCCCTTAATATCTTTCTTAGATGAGTCGGAAGTCAAATTATTTTAATGCAGTTTTGTTCCAAAGATCAAGTGAATTCTAAAAACACCTTTATAATTGAAATGGGGCAATTTTTGACGAAGATATGGCCATTTATTTCAAGGTAGACCCTATTTAATGCTTTCCATATATTTTCTATTTATCGAAGAATATCCCTTAATATCTTTCTTAGATGAGTCGGAAGTCAAATTATTTTAATGCAGTTTTGTTCCAAAGATCAAGTGAATTCTAAAAACACCTTTATAATTGAAATGGGGCAATTTTTGACGAAGATATGGCCATTTATTTCAAGGTAGACCCTATTTAATGCTTTCCATATATTTTCTATTTATCGAAGAATATCCCTTAATATCTTTCTTAGATGAGTCGGAAGTCAAATTATTTTAATGCAGTTTTGTTCCAAAGATCAAGTGAATTCTAAAAACACCTTTATAATTGAAATGGGGCAATTTTTGACGAAGATATGGCCATTTATTTCAAGGTAGACCCTATTTAATGCTTTCCATATATTTTCTATTTATCGAAGAATATCCCTTAATATCTTTCTTAGATGAGTCGGAAGTCAAATTATTTTAATGCAGTTTTGTTCCAAAGATCAAGTGAATTCTAAAAACACCTTTATAATTGAAATGGGGCAATTTTTGACGAAGATATGGCCATTTATTTCAAGGTAGACCCTATTTAATGCTTTCCATATATTTTCTATTTATCGAAGAATATCCCTTAATATCTTTCTTAGATGAGTCGGAAGTCAAATTATTTTAATGCAGTTTTGTTCCAAAGATCAAGTGAATTCTAAAAACACCTTTATAATTGAAATGGGGCAATTTTTGACGAAGATATGGCCATTTATTTCAAGGTAGACCCTATTTAATGCTTTCCATATATTTTCTATTTATCGAAGAATATCCCTTAATATCTTTCTTAGATGAGTCGGAAGTCAAATTATTTTAATGCAGTTTTGTTCCAAAGATCAAGTGAATTCTAAAAACACCTTTATAATTGAAATGGGGCAATTTTTGACGAAGATATGGCCATTTATTTCAAGGTAGACCCTATTTAATGCTTTCCATATATTTTCTATTTATCGAAGAATATCCCTTAATATCTTTCTTAGATGAGTCGGAAGTCAAATTATTTTAATGCAGTTTTGTTCCAAAGATCAAGTGAATTCTAAAAACACCTTTATAATTGAAATGGGGCAATTTTTGACGAAGATATGGCCATTTATTTCAAGGTAGACCCTATTTAATGCTTTCCATATATTTTCTATTTATCGAAGAATATCCCTTAATATCTTTCTTAGATGAGTCGGAAGTCAAATTATTTTAATGCAGTTTTGTTCCAAAGATCAAGTGAATTCTAAAAACACCTTTATAATTGAAATGGGGCAATTTTTGACGAAGATATGGCCATTTATTTCAAGGTAGACCCTATTTAATGCTTTCCATATATTTTCTATTTATCGAAGAATATCCCTTAATATCTTTCTTAGATGAGTCGGAAGTCAAATTATTTTAATGCAGTTTTGTTCCAAAGATCAAGTGAATTCTAAAAACACCTTTATAATTGAAATGGGGCAATTTTTGACGAAGATATGGCCATTTATTTCAAGGTAGACCCTATTTAATGCTTTCCATATATTTTCTATTTATCGAAGAATATCCCTTAATATCTTTCTTAGATGAGTCGGAAGTCAAATTATTTTAATGCAGTTTTGTTCCAAAGATCAAGTGAATTCTAAAAACACCTTTATAATTGAAATGGGGCAATTTTTGACGAAGATATGGCCATTTATTTCAAGGTAGACCCTATTTAATGCTTTCCATATATTTTCTATTTATCGAAGAATATCCCTTAATATCTTTCTTAGATGAGTCGGAAGTCAAATTATTTTAATGCAGTTTTGTTCCAAAGATCAAGTGAATTCTAAAAACACCTTTATAATTGAAATGGGGCAATTTTTGACGAAGATATGGCCATTTATTTCAAGGTAGACCCTATTTAATGCTTTCCATATATTTTCTATTTATCGAAGAATATCCCTTAATATCTTTCTTAGATGAGTCGGAAGTCAAATTATTTTAATGCAGTTTTGTTCCAAAGATCAAGTGAATTCTAAAAACACCTTTATAATTGAAATGGGGCAATTTTTGACGAAGATATGGCCATTTATTTCAAGGTAGACCCTATTTAATGCTTTCCATATATTTTCTATTTATCGAAGAATATCCCTTAATATCTTTCTTAGATGAGTCGGAAGTCAAATTATTTTAATGCAGTTTTGTTCCAAAGATCAAGTGAATTCTAAAAACACCTTTATAATTGAAATGGGGCAATTTTTGACGAAGATATGGCCATTTATTTCAAGGTAGACCCTATTTAATGCTTTCCATATATTTTCTATTTATCGAAGAATATCCCTTAATATCTTTCTTAGATGAGTCGGAAGTCAAATTATTTTAATGCAGTTTTGTTCCAAAGATCAAGTGAATTCTAAAAACACCTTTATAATTGAAATGGGGCAATTTTTGACGAAGATATGGCCATTTATTTCAAGGTAGACCCTATTTAATGCTTTCCATATATTTTCTATTTATCGAAGAATATCCCTTAATATCTTTCTTAGATGAGTCGGAAGTCAAATTATTTTAATGCAGTTTTGTTCCAAAGATTAAGTGAATTCTAAAAACACCTTTATAATTGAAATGGGGCAATTTTTGACGAAGATATGGCCATTTATTTCAAGGTAGACCCTATTTAATGCTTTCCATATATTTTCTATTTATCGAAGAATATCCCTTAATATCTTTCTTAGATGAGTCGGAAGTCAAATTATTTTAATGCAGTTTTGTTCCAAAGATCGAGTGAATTCTAAAAACACCTTTATAATTGAAATGGGGCAATTTTTGACGAAGATATGGCCATTTATTTCAAGGTAGACCCTATTTAATGCTTTCCATATATTTTCTATTTATCGAAGAATATCCCTTAATATCTTTCTTAGATGAGTCGGAAGTCAAATTATTTTAATGCAGTTTTGTTCCAAAGATCAAGTGAATTCTAAAAACACCTTTATAATTGAAATGGGGCAATTTTTGACGAAGATATGGCCATTTATTTCAAGGTAGACCCTATTTAATGCTTTCCATATATTTTCTATTTATCGAAGAATATCCCTTAATATCTTTCTTAGATGAGTCGGAAGTCAAATTATTTTAATGCAGTTTTGTTCCAAAGATCGAGTGAATTCTAAAAACACCTTTATAATTGAAATGGGGCAATTTTTGACGAAGATATGGCCATTTATTTCAAGGTAGACCCTATTTAATGCTTTCCATATATTTTCTATTTATCGAAGAATATCCCTTAATATCTTTCTTAGATGAGTCGGAAGTCAAATTATTTTAATGCAGTTTTGTTTCCAAAGATTAAGCGAATTCTAAAAACACCTTTATAATTGAAATGGGGCAATTTTTGACGAAGATATGGCCATTTATTTCAAGGTAGACACTATTTAATGCTTTCCATATATTTTCTATTTATCGAAGGATATCCCTTAATATCTTTCTTAGATGAGTCGGAAGTCAAATTATTTTAATGCAGTTTTTGTTCCAAAGATCTAGTGAA